>NC_134397.1:143928265-144228265 GCF_050003625.1 Haematobia irritans | reverse complement strand
TTTTCGTTTCAATTTTTTTCTATTTTGCACCGGAAATCCCATAGATTTGCTATCTCCTTTGAGCCATATACAAAATGAAAGTCGAAATCAGTTATCCTGTTAAGAAAAATCAAAGTCATTTGCTATGTTTTCTGCTTTCTGATTCCCCAACCAAATGCTCACAATGACTATCAAAAATGTCGGTGATCTAATGGCAGCAGCTATTCTTCAACATTTTCATTTGCTTTCTCTACTTCTAATTTTTCACATAAAATAGATTTATCGAATGATAGTGGACCACAAGCAAAAAAAGAAAAAAAAAAGAATAAAAGAAATAATCAAAAGGGAATAGTGAATAGAATGAGCACTGATTATTGGCATGAAGTGTAGTATATTGTCCAGATACTTGTGGTTTTCCTATGAGAGGTATTTTTTGTGGGGTTTCCTGTAGAGAAATACAATAAAATTCATTGGGTTTATGTAAATCCTTTAATATTATATGTAAAGGGTGGTTTATTTATATGGAAACCAAAGTCTGGTCAGGTTAGGATAAGAATAGTGACAGACTGTTATTTCAGGCTCACTTAGATTATTCAGTCCATTGTGGTGAACTTCTCTCTTGTCAATGAGTGCTGCCCGATTCTATATTTTGCTCAAGTTCAAGGGACCTCTTATTTACAGTTGAGTCCGTATTGCGTTACACATAACGGTAAAACCACGTTGGAACGGCCAGAAATGTCAGCAGAATTATTGAGAGGGAATAAATCATCGCTGATAACGTTTATTAGTGCTTGGTCGAAACAGGAATTGCACCATGGTGGCTCAAATGAATTTCACCATGGTACTTCAAATGTTATCATTTCTAAACCGATTTTCTGACAGCTGACAGATTTTTTCCAGTGACAGTTCATTTTATTGCTTACGAGTTTACAAAATCATTTTCATTTATTGCATTCACACCTAGAGTTATTCGTGATGAAATTTAAGCGTGATAGTATTGTTTTATATGTGACTGGAAAATCATAATGGTTAGAACTCTCTAATACATAAATGAGATTAAATCCAATATAACTATATATGTGAATAAATTTTCGGTTCTACTTAGGTTTCTATCGAACAATATTCTATAGAAATAAAATTTTGACAATATTTTCTATAAAAAAAAATCACAAAATTCTCTATAGAAATAAAATTTTGACAAAATTTTTTGTAGAAATAAAATGTTGACAAAATTTTATATAGAAATAGAATTAAGCCAAAATTTTCTATAGAAATAGAATTTAGACAAAATTTTCTATAGAAATAAAATTTTGGCAAAATTTTCTATAGAAATAAAATTTTTGACAAAATAATCTATAGAAATAAAATTTTGACAAAATATTCTATAGAAATAAAATTTTGACAAAATTTTCTATAGAAATATAATTTAGCCAAAATTTTCTATAGAAAAAAAATTTTGGCAAAATTTTCTATAGAAATAACATTTTGGCAAAATATTCGATATATTTAAAATTTTGACAAAATTTTCTATAGAAATAAAATTTTGACGAAATTTTCTATAGAATTAAAATCTTGACAAAATTTTCTATAAAAATAAGATATTGACAAAATTTTCTTTAAAAAAAATAAATGACAAAATTTTCCATAAATATAAAATTTTGACAAAATTTTCTATAAAAATAAAATTTTGACAAAATTTTCTATAGAAATAAAATTTTGACAACATTTTCTATAGGAATAAAATTTTGACAACATTTACTATAGAAATAAAATTTTGACATAATTTTATATAGAAATAGAACTAGGCCAAAATTTTCTATAGAAATAGAATTTAGCCAAAATGTTCTATAGAAATAAAACTTTGGCACAATTTTCTATAGAAATAAAATTTGTACAAAATTTACTATAGAAATAAAATGTTGACAAAATTTTCTATAGTAATAATATTTTGACAAAATTTTCTATAGAAATAACATTTTGACACAATTTTATATAGAAATAGAATTAAGCCAAAATTTTCTATAGAAATAGAATTTAGCCAAAATTTTCTATAGAAATAAAATTTTGGCAAAATTTTCTGTAGAAAAAAAAAATTTTCTATAGAAATAAAATTTTGGCAAAATTTTCTGTAGAAAAAAAAAATTCTATAGAAATAAAATTTGTGCAAAATTTACTATAGAAATAAAATTTTGACAACATTTTCTATAGGAATAAAATTTTGACAACATTTACTATAGAAATAAAATTTTGACAAACTTTTTTAATGGAAATACAACTTTGAGAAAATTTTCTATGGAAATAAAATTTTGACAAAATTTTCTATAGAAAACAAGTAAGGAAAGTCTAAAGTCGGGCGGCCCGACTATATTATACCCTGCACCACTTTGTAGATCTAAATTTTCGATACCATATCACATCCGTCAAATGTGTTGGGGGCTATATATAAAGGTTTATCCCAAATACATACATTTAAATATCACTCGATCTGGACAGACTTTGATAGACTTCTACAAAATCTATAGACTCAAAATTTAAGTCAGCTAATGCACGATTTTACAAGGAAAATGTTGGTATTTTGACCATTTTTTGTCGAAATCAGAAAAACATATGTATGGGAGCTATATCTAAATCTAAACCGATTTCTTCCAAAAGCAATAGGGTTCTATTCTGAGCCAAAACATATACTTATGTCAAGTTTGAAGTCGATTGGACTAAAACTGCGACCTAGACTTTGATTACAAAAATGTGTTCACGGACAGACGGACATGGCTATATCGACTCAGGAGCCCACCCTGAGCATTTTTGCCAAAGACACCATGGGTCTATCTCGTCTCCTTCTGGGTGTTGCAAACATATGCACTAACTTATAATACCCTGTTCCACAGTGTGGTGCAGGGTATAAATATGGGAAACATTTAAATCTGAAGCAATCTTAAGGAAACTTAGCAAAAGTTTATTTATGATTTATCGCTCGTTATATATGTATTAGAAGTGTATGAAAATTATAGTCATTTTTACAACTTTTCGACTATGCAGTGGCGATTTTACAAGGAAAATGTTGGTATTTTGACCATTTTTGTCAAAATCAGAAAAACATATATATGGGAGCTACATCTATATCTGAACCGATTTCAACCAAATTTGGCACGCATAGCTACCATGCTAATTTTACTCCCTGTGCAAAATTTAAACTAAATCGGAGTTCAAAATTGGCCTCTGTGGTTATATGAGTGTAAATCGGGCGCAAGTTATATATTGGAGATATATCTAAATCTGAACCGATTTCAACGAAAGTTGGCACACATAGTTAGAATGCTAATTCTACTCCCTGTGCAAAATTTCAACTAAATCGGAATTAAAAATTGGCCTCTGTGGTCATATGAGTGTAAATCGGGCCAACGATATATGGGAGCTATATCTAAATCTGAACCGATTTCAATAAAATTTGGCACACTTGACTACACTACTAATTGTACTCCTAGTGCAAAATTTCAACCAAATTGGGGTAAAACTCTGGCTTCTGGGACCGTATTAGTCCATATCGGGCGAAAGATATATATGGGAGCTATATCTAAATCTGAACCGATTTCAATAAAATTTGGCACACTTGACTATAGTACTAATTGTTCTTCTTGTGCAAATTTTTAAGCAAATTAGGGTAAAACTCTGGCTTCTGGGGCCATATAAGTTCATATCGGTCGAAATATATATGGAAGCTATATCTAAATCTGAACCGATTTTTGCCGAAAGCAATAGAGTTCTATTCTGAGCCAAAATACATACTTGTGCCAAATTTGAAGTCGATTGGACTAAAACTGCGACCTAGACTTTGATTACAAAAATGTGTTCACGGACATTACTATATCGACTCAGGAGCCCACCCTGAGCATTTTTGCCAAAGACACCATGTATCTATCTCGTCTCCTTCTGGGTGTTGCAAACATATGCACTAACTTATAATACCCTGTTCCACAGTGTGGCACAGGGTATAAAAATGTAGACAAAATTTTCTATAGAAATAAAATGTTGACAAAATTATGGTTAGCAAAAGTGCCAACCGTGGTTATAACGTTTTTTATACCCTCCACCATAGGATGGGGGTATATTAACTTTGTCATTCCGTTTGTAACACATCGAAATATTGCTCTAAGACCCCATAAAGTAACTCAGACTTATTTAAAAATAAATTTGGTTTTTGTTGTCTTAGTTAATGCAACGTGCTCTTTAAAAAATAACATATTTGTTTAACTATTGTCTCAGTGTTTGAAGAATCCAGGAGGCGCAATGAAGCGGGCCGTATTTGACACAGGTTTGGCTTAGAGTTAGAATTACGCTGAGTGGTGTTACATGGAAACTTTGTGTCTATTTCTGTATTGATTTACTTCACTGGTACTGTGATCTCTACTTTTTCAATTGAAATGCGGTTGCATGAATACCAAAGTTTAGCCCTTCCATATAAACCAACCAAAAAGATTGGCATATCTCAAACTACTATCAGTTCTAACGTTTTGTCATGACTCAAGAAGATATTTTCAAATCACTTTCAAACCCCAAGGTTTTGAATTTTGTATGTTACGTCAGAGCAATCAGTATGAAAAGTCCCCATGTTTGTGGACTCTTTCAATTTTTTGACTCTGTCATTGTTATCACAATACGAACCACAGTTGCATTTCTAGGGTCTAGTCTAAAGTTCGTGTAAAACATTTTTAAAGTTTCAATACAAAATATTATTCTATCGCTTGTGTTGTGATGATGAGTTGGATACGAACAACTGCGAGAAACAAGAAATAAACAAATGACACTCATTCGTTACAAGCAGATACCATCGAAAAGGGCATACTGTCTTGGTAGATTATTTTCTTTAGAGACATTTAGATTAGACCTTGGGGCAAAATATCTCAAAAAGTGTATATTAGCACTTAAGAATACTTCACACCATAGCTACTCAAGACAGATATAAATACAGAGCTACAGCAGCAACAACAACGGCGACCAAAAAATGATAAATGCTGCATTAACATATTTTCATATATATTCGCATACTGAAAGCTTACCGCATCTTATACATGTTCATGCTTTAATAAATTAATAATAATAATCATACGCCTACAAGTCTGGCTCTGTGCGAATACACGATTTTATGGTATCAATCATACGCCTTAGTGAACCACACACAAAAACTCACACAAATACTAAACAATCAACAGGGTCGGTCGTTTTTCACATTGTTTCAAGGTTTTATAGATGGCAGAGTTAAAAAGGGAAAGAGAGCGAATAATAAAAGCATTACTCTCAGCCAGTGTTACCGTTGAGAATTCCTGAAAAGTGGCACTGACAATAAAAGGTGGCAAACTCATTTTAACAAAGTGGCACATATCATCATAAAGAGAAAGTAACAATTAAAACGCAATTATATCAGATCCTCATTAAACATAAAATACTATTCGAATGGTAAACTCAATCAAGACACCGACTATGTTTTGTAATCCAAACGGTATTTGGCGTAACAATGTATAAAAAATCTGACAATATAAATAAATGTTATTAACAAGTGGCACTGTATGACTGAGGCACAAAAATGTAAAAAGTATCACACTTGGCGGCACAAAATTATCACCGCTTAAAGAAGTGGAAAATTTGCCAGTAAATTGGATCATCGGTAACACTGCTCTTAGTTTATGTAGTTTCTAGATTTTTCTGTTACATTTTCTGTTGTATTGTATCCTCAACCCAGAAGTGCGTGTATAATAACATACAAAACAAGTATATACGGCCGTAAGTTCGGCCAGGCCGAAGCTTATGTACCCTCCATCATGGATTGCGTAGAAACTTCTTCTAAACACTGCCATCAACAATCGGATTACTTAAGTTGCGGTAACGCTTGCCGATAGCAAGGTATCTTAAAACCTCCTAACACCATCTTCTAAATTGTATGTAAGTCCATACGTGGTATATATTAAATCAAAAAAGATCGATCCAATACGTATATATTTCAGTTTGACAAAGTAGACATAAAATTTTGACAAAATTTTCTACAGAAAAAAAATTTTACCAAAATTTTCTATAGAAATAAAATTTTCACAAAATTTTCTATAGAAATAAAAATTGTGACAAAATATTCTATAGAAAGAACATTTTGACAAAAATTTCTACAGAAATAAAATTTGAACAACATTTTCTATAGAAATAAACTTTTGACAAAATTTTCTATAGAAATAAAATCTTGGTAGATTATTTTTGGCCCGAGTGGCAACCATGATTATGAACCGAATAAAATTTGAACAAAATTTTCTATAGAAATAAAATTTTGACAAAATTTTCAATAGAAATAAAATTTTGAAAATGATGAACATTTTATTATGAACCGAATAAAATTTTAACAAGATATTCTCTAGAAATAAAATGTTGACAACATTTTCTATAGAAATAAAATTTTGACAAAGTTTTCTATAGACATAAAATTTTGGTAGATTATTTTTGGCTCTAGTGGCAACCATGATTATGAACCGATATGGCACAATTTTTGTATGATTGGACCAATTTTGGTATGGTTGTTAGCGACCATATACTAACACCACGTTCTTAATTTGAACCGGATCAGATGAATTTTGCTCCTCCAAGTGGCTCCGGAGGTCAAATCTGGAGAACGTTTTATATGGGGGCTATATATAATTATGGACCGATATGGACCAATTCTGGCACGGTTGTTAAAGATCATATACTAACACCATGTTCCAAATTACAGCCGGCTTGGATGAAATTTGCTTCTCTTGGAGACTTCGTCAACCAAATCTGGGGATCGGTTTATATGGGGGCTATATATAATTATGAATCGATGTGGACCAATTTTTGCATGGTTTTTAGAGACCATATACCAACATCATGTAATAAATTTCAGCCGGATCGGATGAAATTTGCTTCTCTTTGAGGCTCCGCAAGCCAAATCTGGGGATCGGTTTATATGGGGGTTATATATAATTATGGACCGATGTGGACCAATCTTTGCATGATTGTTAGAGACCATATACCAACACCATGTACCAAATTTCAGCCGGATCGGATGAAATATACTTCTCTTAGAGGCTCCACAAGCCAAATCTGGGGATCGGTTTATATGGGGGCTATATATAATTAAGGACCGATATGGACCAATTTTTGCATGGTTGTTAGAGACCATATACCAACATCATGTACGAAATTTCAGCCGGATCGGATGAAATTTTCTTCTCTTTGAGGCTCCGCAAGCCAAATCTGGGGATCGGTTTATATGGGGGCTATATATAATTATGGATCGATGTGGACCAATTTTTGCATGGTTGTTAGAGACCATATACCAACACCATGTACCAAATTTCAGCCGGATCGGATGAAATTTGCTTCTGTTTTAGGCTCCGCAAGCCAAATCTGGGGATCGGTTTATATGGGGGCTATATATAATTATGGACCGATGTGGACCAATTTTTGCATGGTTGTTAGAGACCATATACCAACACCATGTACCAAATTTCAGCCGGATCGGATGAAATATGCTTCTGTTAGGGGCTCTACAAGCCAAATCTGAGGGTCCCTTTATATGGGGGCTATACGTAAAAGTGGACCGATATGGCCCATTTGCAACACCATCCGACCTACATCGATAACAACTACTTGTGCCAAGTTTCAAGTCGATAGCTTGTTTCGTTTGGAAGTTAGCGTGATTTCAACAGACGGACGGACGGACATGCTTAGATCGACTCAGAATTTCACCACGACCCAGAATATATATACTTTATGGGGTCTTAGAGCAATATTTCGATGTGTTACAAACGGAATGACAATGTTAATATACCCCCATCCTATGATGGAGGGTATAAAAAGGCCGAAGTTATTACTCTTAATGGACATCCAGAAATGCTCTTCAACGGAGATGGAATTTCTCTCCTTTAGAGGTGACTTAAAATAACACTTTTGTTTCCGTTTTCACAATCATTTCAAATCATTTCCAGGAAATTTTCAAAATATGATCCGATCTACTTGTCAGCTGGCGTGAAAATTTCCGTTAAATATCTGCTCGAAACGTGACACGAAGTTGTGACTAGTGAAAACGGTTGCCCCATTTTTTGGGTTTGGTAGATTGGTACACACAAAAAAAAAAAATTGTCAGATTCAATCACGGAATTATTTGATCCAATTAATTTTTAATTGAAATGTCTTCAACCACAGAAATGATAGTATCAATTAAAAAATTAATTTAAGGTCAATTAAAAAGTTAATTGATCCAATTAAAAAATTAATTCATACTATTATTTTTGTGATTGATTTTTGTTTCAATTAAAAAATTTGTTGGATCAATTAAATTTTTAATTGAATATTTTTTAAAACTCAATTAAAATTTTAATTGGAAAAATTTTCGTGAAATTTTTTTGTGTGTAGAATCCTTGATGCTTTGGTAGATTTTGCAGAATATTCATCTTGACCAATTTCTATAGAAAAAAAATTTACTAAATTTTCTACAGATATAAAATTTTGACTAAATTGTCTACAGATATAAAATTTCGACCAAATTTTTTACAGAAATAAAATTTCGACCAAATTTTCTTTAAAAATAAAATATTGACAAAAATTTTCATTAGAAATAAAAATTTGACAAAACTTTCCATAAAAGTAAAATTTTGACAAAATTTTCTATAGAAATTAATTTCTATATCCTGCGCCACACTCACACAAACAAAACACATTTTTCACGAAATTAATTGATCCAACTAATTTTCTAATTGAAATGTCTTAAATCACGAAAATGATAGTACCAATCACAGTTTTAATTAGGCATAAAAAAATACGTCATTAAAAAATTAAATGTTTTCATTAGCAACTTTCAATTTAATTGATAGTGATAGCAAAACTCAATTAACTTTTTAATTAAAAACATAACGATTTTCATTTATTTTCTTAACCGACTTACCCCCATTTTCATAAAGCTCCGTTAGTGTTCCGTTAACTAACCAGCTTTTAAACCGTATTATGGACGAAGCTGTCATCTTGCATATATATTCCATATGCCAGTTATGAACTTAACTGACGAAAATTTTTCAGTTAAAGTTAACTGGCTTTAACTGCCAGTTACTTTCTGTTAACTGGCAGTTAAAGCCTAACGGAGCTACATGAAAATGGCCGTTAATGTTTTTAGTTTGATTAAAAATTGATTGTTTGAAATAAAGTAATTAAAAATTTGAAAAATTTCCATTTAAATGTGGATTCTAAGAGAAGGATTAGTTGTTGTTGTAACAGTTTTTAAAGTAGTTTCATCCATTTTGTTCTATGCTTGTGTAGTTCAGCTTGTATCCAGATCAAGGAACTCTGCGACAAGGATGGGGTGTGTCCAGAGTGATCTGGTAGTGAGACGGGTAGGCTTAGCTGGGCAAGCAAAAAGGTGACGAGTGTCATGTGGCTACGCTGCTATCAATCACTGATAAGTATGAGTTGAGGCGGCTGCACTTGCCTGATCTTAGTTGGGCCAAAACTACCCTTTTCTGCCGTGGGAGGTCTCTCTCCTCCGGTGCAATGGGCGGCGGTCGGACTCCGAGAACAGGATTAACCTTGTAGCTTCTCACCGCTTCAGCTACAGTATGCTCATGAATCCTGTTCAGACCTGTCTGGTATGCTGCCAGATCTAGAGGCTCTCTTTTGTAACGCTGGATCTCTGGCTCTAGAAGGTGAAGATCAACCCTTACATTCCTGGGTGGAGGTTGTCTATGCACAAGATGGTGATTCGGATGACAACTTCGATGGCAACCCAAGAGGTACTGCTTTGACAACATGTAGTTGTGTCGACGCACTGGGATGATCTTGGTCTCTCCATAAAGGTGATCCAGGGGTGTACTGCGGAAACATCCTGTTGCGGTTCTAAGGGCAGCGTTCTGACAGGTCTGTATGTTATTGCACTGCGTATCGCTCGTTTGAGGTGTCCACACTGGCGCTGCATAGTTTACCACTGACCGGCCAATTGCCTTATAGGTAGTTAACAAGGTTTCTTTGTCCGCACCCCAAGTGCTGCCGGCAAGCGACTTGAGGACCTTGTTTCTACCGCGGAGCTTATCACAAATTGCAGTGGCATGGGCGGATAACTTATAAAGGCTGTCGAATGTGACCCCGAGAATCTTGGGGTAATATGTTGTCGGAACTGTTTCGCCATCGACTCGGACATTCAACTGCCTGCGTACTTCCGCCGTCCATTTAGTAAAAAGTGTGGCTGAGGATTTGGTGGGAGATTTCTTGCAGTGAAATAACTGGTAAGATCAGCGAGGTAGACATTTAATCGATCGCAAATGTCATCAACAATGGGCCCGGATGCCATGATTGTGCAATCGTCCGCATAAGACACAATCTCGACGCCGTCAGGAGGGGGTGGAATCGAGGACAGGTAGAGGTTAAACAGTGCCGGAGATATCACCCCGCGTCCCTGTTTAACTCTATGGGGTTTTGACTTCTTGTCCCTGAATTCCACGTACGACTGGCGTCCACACATATAATTAAGAACCCAACGCCCCTGCCGGTAGGGACGTGTTTTCGATGTCCTCGAATAATGCGGCATGGTTGACCGTATCGAACGCTTTCGATAGGTCAAGCGCCACGAGAACCGTCCTATGACACGGCTTGGGCTGATTAAGTCCCCTATTGATATGTGTCGAAATGGCATGTAAGACCGAGAGAGAAGGATTAGTAGTTCAAAATGTTGTAAACACATTAAAAAATATTTTTTTTTTTTATACCCTCTACCATAGGATGGGGGTATATTAACTTTGTCATTCCATTTGTAACACATCGAAATATTGCTCTAAGACCCCATAAAGTATATATATTCTGGGTCGTGGTGAAATTCTGAGTCGATCTAAGCATGTCCGTCCGTCCGTCTGTTGAAATCACGCTAACTTCCGAACGAAACAAGCTAATGACTTGAAACTTGGCACAAATAGTATTTATTGATGTAGGTCGAATGGTATTGCAAATGGGCCATATCGTTCCATTGAAATTTGGTACATGGTGTTAGTATATGGTCTCTAACAACCATGCACTATTGGTCCACATCGGTCCATAATTATATATAGCCCCCATATAAACCGATCCCCAGATTTCGCTTGCGGAGCTTTTAAGAGAAGCAAATTTCATCCGATTCTGCTGAAATTTGGTACATGGTGTTAGTATATGGTTTCAAATAACTATGCAAAAATTGGTCCACATCGGTTCATAATTATATATAGCCCCCATATAAACCGATCCCGAGATTTGGTTTTGGAGCTTCAGTTGAAATTTGGTACATTTATAACGGTTTCTTAAGAAAATAAAATATTAGTTCGGAATGGTAGTAGCTAATGTTTTTAAAGAAAACGTTTGTACATATTTTCTATGTCAATCAAATTTGAAAAATTTCATTTTGAAAGCTGATACAAAATAGAATATTTGAAAAAAAAAAAAATACTAAAAAAAAAATAAACAGGATTAATTTTGGTTGCGACAAGAGGACCATTGTATATTCATCGGACGGTACGTGTAATACTGATATAATATGGAAAGGAAATAACGCATTTTAATTCGTAGATTTCCGGAATCCAAACACAGATTCTTCAGTCTGTGGGAGTATATCCCACAGGCAGCAATATTTTCTTAACGACGCCAGATTTAATCGTAAATAATAACAAAGACGCGTCGAGGGATACTGGAAGAAAAAAAAATGTTTTATCTCCTTTTTAAAATACAAAAAAAAAAAAACGGAGATCTGTATATGACGAACTGGACATTTTTGTGAAAATAGCACATCCAGTATCAAAATGTAACTTTAAAAAAATATATAGTCCAGAAGCTGAATATAGATGCTAAATCTTCGAAATTTCGGAAATTGTTTAAAAAAAAAAAACTTTAAGACGACGCTGATTGTGGATACTGAAAAAAAAATTGAATAATGAATAGAAGTTTTAAATATATGATGGCCGGAATCATGGCAATTCGAATTCTGGAAACTATAGAGGTTAAGAAATAGAGTAAGAACTACATCACTTTAATACTATTACATAAATTTTTTTTAATCTGTCAATTTATCGTAATTTAATCCTAGTTCAAGAATAATAATAATACCCAGAGAAGGAGAGTCAACAAGCGCTTGTCGATACCGGAAGTTCTGTGAGTATTACATGACATGGTATAGATAATATATATTACATTATTAAATTTGAAACTACTGAACACATTAATATTTTACTATACAATTAAAACTTTGCTATTTTCAATTTAATTTTCCATTTAATTCTAATTAAATATATTAAACTACATATAGACACATTCATATTGCAATTGTCCTGGTTTCGAATTATTGTTGAAGTATTTGTTGAAAATATATTCTAATATAATGAAATTCTAATCGGTTGTCGTCACTTTCGAAATTGAAGATCGGAGCGTAGGGATTGCTAGCAGGGCTGACAAAAATTAAAACGGTCGGCATGGAGGGGCGGGCTTTCCGATCGAGATATCTCAGCATCGATATTCTTACATATTTCTTTAATGCGCAACCGTCGGTCATTTCTGTAATTTGCTACCTTTAAATTTTATTGAGATTGTAACCGACTGAGATCTATCTACCAGGACAAGAGCAACCCCCATCCACTGAGCATGGCCGGAATAAATGGTAGCAAGGGTCAATGGTAGATAGGATCTGGTGTGAGGGTCGTTACACATTGTGCTAGTATATGACCGTTAACAACCATGCCTAACTAAGTCTATATCGGTCTATAATTATATATAGCCCTCAGATAAATCGATCCCCAATCACACATAAATTGGTCCATATCAAGTTCATAATTGTATATAGCCCTCATGTAAGCGACCCGCATATTTCAATTCTGGCTCTCTACGTACCGTGCAAAAGTCCATATCGATTCGTAATTATTTGTAGACTTACCTATACATACCTTTTTGGTCTAACATACGAGTATACCACGTATGGACTATCTCACAATTTATAAAACGATGTTAATAAATTTTAAGACACATTGCCATCGGTAAGTATTATCACAACCCAAGTAATTCGATTGTGATTGACAGTCTTTCGCAGAAGTTTCTACGCAATCCATGGTGGAGGGTACATAAGATTGGGCCTCTCCGAACTTACGGCCGTATGTACTTGTTATACCCTGCGCCACACTGTCGAACAGGGTATTATGAGTTAGTGCCTATGTTTGCAACACCCAGAAGGAGACGAGATAGACACATGGTGTCTTTGGCAAAAATGCTCAGGGTGGGCTCCTGAGTCGATATAGTCATGTCCGTGAACACATTTTTGTAATCAAAATCTAGGTCGCAGTTTTAGTCCAATCGACTTCAAATTTGGCACAAGTATGTGTTTTGGCTCAGAATAGAACCCTATTGATTTTGGAAGAAATCGGTTCAGATTTAGATATAGCTCTCATATATATATTTCGCCCGATATGGACTTATATGGCCCCAGAAGCCAGAGTTTTACCCTAATTTGCTTACAATTTTCACAAGAACAACAATTAGTACTATGTCAAATTTTACTGAAATCGGTTCATATTTAGATATAGCTCCCATATATATCTTTCGCCCGATATGGACTAATACTGTCCCAGAAGCCAGAGTTTTACCCCAATTTGGTTGAAATTTTACACAGTGAGTAGAATGAGCATTGTAGTCAAGTGTGCCAAATTTTATCGAAATCGGTTCAGATTTAGATATAGCTCCCATATATATGTTTTTCTGATTTCGACAAAAATAAAATTTTCCTTGTAAAATCGCCACTGCTTAGTCGAAAAGTTGTAAAAATGACTCTAATGTTCCTAAACTTCTAATACATATATATCGATCAATAACTCATAAATAAACTTTTGCGAAGTTTCCTTAAAATTGCTTCAGATTTAAATGTTTCCCATATTTATAAACTAAACCACATAGTGGTCAGGGTATAATAAGATTGATCGGCCAAAAAATGTGCCTACCAGAAATATTGATTTTAGATCCCATAAAATATATACCGATCGACTCAGAATCAGCCCCTGAGTCGATCTAGCGCTTGGTGTCCGTCTGTCCGTCCGTCCGTCTGTCCATGTATTTGTTGTTCACAGGATTCCGGTCGCAAATAATTAACCGATTTTGATGAAATTTGGTACAGGGAGTTTTTTGGGCACAAGGACGAACGCTATTGAATTTGGAAATCGGATCAAATTTAGATATAGCTCCCATATATATGTATCGCCCGATTTCGACAAATGGGGTCACGTTGCGCGTTTTTTCAAACGGATCGTCACCAAATTTGGCAAAAGGTAATCTTTTCCATCGCCCTTCGAGTCTGCAAAATTTCATCCAAATCGGTTCAGATTTAGATATAGCTCTCATATATATGTATCGCCCGATTTTCCCAAATTTGGCCACAAAACCTTTATTTATCAACCGATCTTACTCAAAGTTGGCTAAATATAATGTTCTATAGCACTAACTATATGTGCAAAAAATCATCGAAATCGGTTCAGATTTAGCTATAGCTCCCATATATATGTACCGCCCGATTTTTCTAAATTTGGCCATAAAACCCTTATTTATCAACCGATCTTACCCAAATTTGGCTACATGTAGTCTTCTATAGCATTAACTATATGTGCAAAACATCATTGAAATCGGTTCCGATTTAGATATAGCTCCCATATATATGTATAGCCCGATTTTCCCAAATTTGGCCATAGAACCCTTATTTATTAATCGATCTTACTAAATTACAAATCTTGCACAAGGTAACCTTTTGTGGTATTAATCAAACCCGCAAAATATTATGCAAATTGGTTCAGATTTAGATATAGCTTCCATATATAGGCATCGCTCGATTTTCCCAAATTTGGCCATAGTACTCTTATTTATTAAACAATGTTACCCAAATTTCAAATTTTGATGTACTAGCCGATCGCACTTATACGTACTTGTAGCTCTTACATAAGAATATTGCTCGATTTTTACAAATTTGTATTTATTACCCACACTAATTTAACGATTTTCTCTTTTTTAATAATGGGCTCAATATTAGTGGTATACTAACTCCGTAGGTGCAATATCAACTACAGCCAGTGTTGCTAGAAGTAGGGGAAATTCCCTATATATAGGGGTTTTCTAATATTTAGCGTCTTGTAGGCACGTTGGACCACAATGTAGGGGCATTTTCACTCAACACAATTTGTAATAATTTTTACATTTTGGTGGCTCTAGGAAATTAGAAGCTGGCAAGGCTTGATCTTTAACAATGTGTGGTAAACTTTATTCCTGTAGAGAATTTTGTCAACATTTTATTTCTATAGAACATTTTGTCAAAATTGTATTTCTATAGAAATTTTTTTCAAAATATTATTTCTATAAAAATTATTCTCAAAATTTTATTTCTGTGGAATATTTTCTCAAAATTTTATTTCTATAGAATTCATTGTCAAAATTTTATTTCTATAAAAAAATTTCTCACAAAATTTTGTTTATAGAAACTTTTTCTAAAATTTTATTTTTATAGAGATTTAACAAAAAGATTACTAATTTGGGTAGAATTCTACCAACTGTGGCAACCGTGGTGGTAATACAAATTTATATGCTAAGTTATATACGTTGCATATCCATGTATTAAAATAATAAAGTACTGAGAACCATTTTTGTTTTGTAAAATTTTTTAAATTTAACGAAAAATATAGTAGGGAAAATTGTTTGGGAATGTATGGGAAAGTAGGGAACTTTTTTTGTCCTTGTAGGGTAAACCGAACATTTTCCGTGGCAACATTGACTATGAGCTATATTCAGATTGACACAAAGCACCCATAGACATGTACCCCTTAATTTTCTTAAATATGCAACTGCGGTTTATCTCCCAGACCTATATGTTACCCCACAAATGCTTATGATTACTAATTCTGTAATGGTGGTTTAGGGTATGATATAGTCGGCCCGCCCGACTTTCTACTTTACTTACTTGTTTTTTTACTAACATTGTGTTCGACCCTAGTGCATTAGCCGACTTAAATTTTGAGTCTATAGATTTTGTAGAAGTCTATCAAATGCTGTCCAGATCGAGTGATATTTAAATGTATGTATTTGGGACAAACCTTTATATAGTGCCCCCAACACATTTGACGGATGTGAAATGGTATCGAAAATTTAGATCTACAAAGTGGTGGAGGGTATAATATAATCGGCCCCGCCCGACTTTAGAATCTCCTTAGGTTTGTTTGAATTGGGTTTCTTTGTCACGAACTATGGTCTTCAATTGGGAGACAAAGTCATCACATTCCCCAGGCGCAAAAGTGCGACTGATTGCGATCGGGCATTGCGCGTTAGAAATGAAGCGATAGTCCTTCTTTTTAAGCCATTTTTGGTTGACGCGTGCTGAAAAACATTATAACATTGTACAACTTTGATGCAAATTTTATTAAAACTTTATGGGGAATATCTTAAAGCAACCTTTCACAAAGTTTATATTCTTTTTAATGGATTATTAAAGTAATCGTGAAAAAGGTCTATTTTAGCGCCTAAACGGAACGTAATACTCACCTTTTTGTGAAAGCAATTCCTTGGCTCTTTCGAGTCAAATTTTTTTGTGCATCAGTGAGCTCTGGCTTTAGTCCAAGTACATTTTTCAATAAGTGTTGCATTGTTGTAGAAATTGGTTGCAATACATATCAGCCACTCAGTAACGGCAAATATTATACATTTTCCAATACACGCCCAGCCCATCTGGCAACACTTTTTCCACATTCTCATAAGGCATAACATACATGATTTTCGTTTTGCCTTGGCGGCAAATCTTTATTAAACACCTGCTACAGAATGTTGTTTTACAGAAGAAAACAGAACAAATCTTTGTTTTGAAACTAAGTGTTGATATCACAAGATTAATTTTAAAGAAAGTCCCCGCTGCATGTAGGTTTCTTCCTTATTTATGTAAAAAGTTTCTACCCCAATCTTGAACATACTGCCCTTCTATACACCGAAGGTTATGATGGAGTCGGAGGTGGATGAAGCAACAAAAGTGGATTGGAAACTTTTCTTCAGTAAACAAACATCTTTATTTACTCCATGTTCAAGGCAAAACACAAAAAAAATCCATAGAAGAAAAAACACAGAATTGAAAGGTAAATGAGAAAACTTTTGTTTTCTTTGGCACAGGCACAAATACACCATCAAACGACCATAACTTTCTCGTATCGACATTCGATGTTTGGTTTGCCTAATGCCAAAAATCATAGATTTTAACATACATGCCAAAATCACTTGCCTAATAGGGATGACATGGGATAAAGTTCCAAAATGATTTTAGTATATGGGCATTCTAGACTGATTGCGATATTCGTGATTAAGTTTCGCAGAGATATATAATGATTGGATAACTTGTGCCGATGACATTGTTCTTTTGTTAGGATAGGGGTATACTATCTTTGTCATTCTGCTTGTAACACATCGAATAATTGGTCACAGGTCCCAAAAAATGTATATATTCTGGATCGTGGTGAAATTCTGAGACGACCTAGCGATTTCCCTCCGTACATCAATCACACTAACTTCCGAACGAAACAAACTATCAACTGGAAATTTCGTACAAGTAGTTGTTACTGAAGTAGGTCGAATGGTATTGCAATGGGTTATATCGGACCACTTTTAGGCAGAGCCTCTTGGAGGTGCATATTTCATCCTATACGGTTGAAATTTGGTACATGGTGTTAGTATATGACCTCTAACAACTCGGAAAAAAGCAGGCCCGGTTCCAAAGATTTTGTCTTTACACTAATGATTTTGGTATTGATTCCGAGCTAAAGAAGCGCAGAATTCAAGACAAATTTCTCTTCTAAATTTGAGCTTCGCGCAGGTGATACTACGAAAAAATCTATATATAATCGTTCCTTCTTTATGTCCTCTTAGATTCTTTTAGAAACGTGTTAACGAAGACTTAAATTTCCATATTCAGACTCTACACTGAAAAAAAAAAGCATGCCCGGTTCCAAAGATTTTGTCTTTACTTTAAAAATGTTGGTATTGATTCCGAGCCAAAGAAGCGGAGAATACAAGTAAGGATACTTTTAAGACACAATTCTCTTTTAAATTTGGGTTTTGTGTACTTGCTTATAGGAAGCCAATTTTAATTTTTCGCTTTTTCACCTTTTTTTTCTTCATAAGCCATCAAAGTCGCTTAAAAACGAGTTGACGACAACTTTATTTTCCACATTCAGACTCGACATCCAGTAGAATTTTTGCCATGTTTCAAGTAAAAAATCTTTAAAATAAAGTGTTGAAAAACATGTCCTATATTTGAACGATTTTTTGCTTTGTAGTGAAGATGCAAAAATACAACATATTTAAAGACAATTTCATTAATTTTAAAGAATTTTTCTGAATAATTAAAGTCAAGTTGACCTTAGCCCAAACATATTTTCTTTCATGTTATGATACCCATTTTTAATTGAAATCACTTAATTATAAGGACAATACGACTTCATTGAAAAGTTTATCGACTTTTGGAGAAGGAAAAAATCTTTATATTAGAGAAATGCGTCTTCTATGCTAAGCAAAATTCGCATTCGTATTTTAAAGACATTAAATCTTTGACTTCACGACAATATTTTTTTCACTGTACTTCAAGTAAAAACAAGTAAGTCTAAACTCGGGCGGGGCCGACTATAATATACCCTTCACCACTATGTATACCAAAATTTGTGTCACCATCTGAACTCCTTAAAATCTGTTGGGAGTTATTATGAAGGTTCGCATATTCCCATATACAAATATTTATATCTTAACCGATTTGGAGACAATTTTTTGTACTTCTACAAAATCTCTAGAAATAAAATCGGCTAAAGACCTGGGACGAAATATTAGTAAAAGATATGGGAAATATAAAGCTAAAGCCATATTAATTAAATTGTACAAAAGAGCATTTATGATTTATTAGGCGATACATAACAGGTTGGCTGACAAGTTCCCGGTCTGACACATAAAGGGTGATACGGTCAAAATTTGGTCAATATAAACTTAACGTATTTCTTTGAATTTTGCATTTAAAAAACCTGAACACCCCTCATTTTGAAGGTGTGTGTTTGTAGAATGTTGCCCCTATATTGATTTTGGAATTCACTTTTCAGTTGTCAAAATGCCCTCCAAGCAAGAACAGCAGCGTATCAAAATTTTGCTCGCGCATCGCGAAAATCCGAGCTACTCGCACGCAAAGCTGGCAAAATCGCTAAAAGTTGCCAAATCAACCGTTACAAATGTAATTAAAGTGTTTGGGGAACGTTTGTCGACAGCCAGGAAGTCTGGATCGGGGGGAAATCGAAAACCGGAAGCCGCTGAGACGACAAAGAGAGTTGTCGGTAGTTTCAAGCGAAACCCTAACCTCTCTCTCCGAGATGCCGCAAATAAGCTGGGTGTATCGTTTACAACCGTGCATCAAGCCAAAAAACGAGCCGGACTATCGACTTACAAGAAGGTAGTGAAACCGGAAGCCGCTGAGACGACAAAGAGAGTTGCCGGTAGTTTCAAGCGAAACCCTAACCTCTCTCTCCGAGATGCCGCAAATAAGCTGGTTGTATCGTCTACAACCGTGCATTGAGCCAAAAAACGAGCCGGACTATCGACTTACAAGAAGGTAGTGACTCCAAATCGCGATGATAAAGAAAATACGACGGCCAAAGCGCGATCCCGGAGGCTGTACACGACGATGCTGACGAAGTTTGACTGCGTGGTAATGGACGACTAAACCTACCTCAAAGCCGACTACAAGCAGCTTCCGGGACAGGAGTTTTATACGGAAAAAGGAAGGGGAAAGGTAGCAGATATTTTCAAGCACATAAAACTGTCAAAGTTCGCAAAGAAATATCTGGTTTGGCAAGCCATCTGTACCTGCGGCTTGAAAAGCAACATTTTCATAGCTTCCGGGACTGTCAACCAAGAAATTTACGTGAAAGAGTGTTTGAATAAACGCCTGCTGCCTTTTCTGAAGAAACACGGTTGTTCCGTACTGTTTTGGCCGGATTTGGCATCTTACCATTACGGTAAAAAGGCCATGGAGTGGTACGCCGCCAACAACGTGCAGGTGGTTCCCAAGGACAAGAACCCTCCCAACATGCCAGAGCTCCGCCCAATTGAGAAATACTGGGCTATTGTCAAGCGGAACCTAAAGAAGACCAAAAAAAAAACTGCTAAGGACGAGCAGCAGTTCAAGGCAAACTGGCTTTCTGCGGCGAAGAAGGTGGACAGGGTGGACAGGGTGGACAAGGTGGCTGTACAAAATCTGATGGCAGGTGTCAAGCGTGAGGCCCGGCAATTCGGATTTGGAAAAGCGAAAGCCTAACTGAATATTTTTCCTGAATTTTATACTAATTGAACTTGAAAAAGAAATTTAATTTGATTTTTTAAATAAACGATTTCACCGATTTACACGCGTTTTCCCTTGACCAAATTTTGACCGTATCACCCTTTCGATGGCGTCGCTGGTATTAAATGCATATTATTTTTATATTGTATCAACCTTCATATGACTTGTGTCAAAACTTGACGCCTGTAAGTCAATTAGTTTGTGAGATAGAGCGTCTTTTGTGAAGCACTTTTGTTATTGTGAAAAAAAATGGAAAAAAAGAAATTTCGTGTTTTGATAAAATACTGTTTTCTGAAGGGAAAAATACGGTGGAAGCAAAAACTTGGCTTGATAATGAGTTTCCGGACTCTGCCCCAGGGAAATCAACAATAATTGATTGGTATGCAAAATTCAAGCGTGGTGAAATGAGGACGGGGAACGCAGTGGACGCCCGAAAGAGGTGGTTACCGACGAAAACATCAAAAAAATCCACAAAATGATTTTGAATGACCGTAAAATGAAGTTGATCGAGATAGCAGAGGCCTTAACGATATCAGAGGAACGTGTTTGTTATATCATTCATCAATAGTTGGGTATGCGGAAGCTCTGTGCAAAATGGGTGCCGCGCGAGCTCACATTTGACCAAAAACAACAACGTGTTGATGATTCTGAGCGGTGTTTGCAGCTGTTAACTTGTAATACACCCGAGTTTTCCCGTCGATATGTGACAATGGATGAAACATGGCTCCATCACTACACTCCTGAGTCCAATCGACAGTCGGCTGAGTGGACAGCGGCCGGTGAACCGTCTCCGAAGCGTGGAAAGACTCAAAAGTCCGCTGGCAAAGTAATGGCCTCTGTTTTTTGGGATGCGCATGGAATAATTTTTATCGATTATCTTGAGAAGGGAAAAACCATCAACAGTGACTATTATATGGCGTTATTGGAGCGTTTGAAGGTCGAAATCGCCTCAAAACGGCCCCATATGAAGAATAAACAAGTGTTGTTCCACCAAGAGAACGCACAGTGCCACAAGTCATTGAGAACGATGGCAAAAATTGCTTCCCCACTCACCGTATTCTCCAGAACCGATATATCATTCCCTGTTCTCGATATATCAAACATTCCCTCGGTAGTACTAAAATACCAATAGATATCCGATTTTAGCAAATAGGAAAAAATATGGTTGCCAGAAACCCAATAATTCAAATCGGGAGATCGATATATATATGGGGGCTATATTAAAACATGGAGCGATACACACCGTATATGGCACACCTTTTTGTTGTCCTTAACCATTTCAAGATTTCCAATATCAAGCAAATCGGATAAAAGTACGGTTTCTAAAACTAAAGATCCCGAATAGGGAGGATTGATTTGTATGGCGGTTATATCAAAATGTGGACTGATATACCTGTTGACAAAAAACGAGTCTGTGCGAATTTTCAGGATGATTACATCAATACTGAAGGATGTGGTGGGATTACGAAAGACGGACATAGTTAGCTCGTCTGAAAATTTCTCCTGACCAAAAATAAATATATTTTATATAGACTAAAATCGATATTTCGATGTGTTACACACGGAATGACAAGATTGTTATACCCCATCATTATTCTATGGTGGTGGGTATAATAATGAATAAATAAATAAATAAAAGGGACAATCGAAACATGTTTTTTTTCGACTTTATCAAAATAATCTCATTTATGCAAAAAAATCAATTTTTTTTAAGCAATCCATCAAACAATACAAAAAACTATAGGATTATTGTATAGCTCCAAAATATAGATTTTGCAGATTAAATATGTTTTAAGCTTTTCAATTATTTGCAATCGGTGGTAAAATCAAGAGATGGCATCTCTGTTTGTAAAAATGTCATCACATCACGAATATGTAGCATAGCAACAAACATAAAGAAAGAAAAACACAATCTAAGTTGATGGCCAACAACAAAGTGTTAAGGTCTACACTGGCATCGTCTGCATTTATAATTCCCCTGACATTTGCCTTCGCTTATTCTTGGATAAGTGAGTTAAAATGGGAATGTTTGATATATCGAGAGGAGAGAAAGAAAACTGATTTAAAAATTATGAAAGGCCTCAAAGAATCTATAGAAACTCAACGATGAGTGTGTAATTAAGCAACAGGCTCAAGCCAAAAAAAAAAATATTTGTAATTTTTGAAACATTGCACTATGGGCGGAAATCGCAAAACTGTGGCAAAAAGTCAAATTTTCAAAATGAAAAATTATTGGATGTTTCCATTGAAATTACTTTAGAACATATTGGAAAGTACAAATCGAAAGTTAGCTTAAAACGTAGCAACCCTGTTCAGGAGAAAATCAAGGAGAGCAACAATTGACAAATTTCGTGCCTAATTTTTTTCGTAATAAAAGTGAATAAAGAAAACGTTTAAATGCGGTTTCTAAGAGAAGGATTAGTAGTTCAAAATGTTGTAAACACTTTAAAAAATATTTTTGTTTCGGAACTTGAATTTTTTAATTCAACAATGCTGTTTATATGCGAGTACATACGTATATTTTTCGAGGGATAGAACTAGAGTTGTTAACGATTGTTAATGAAATTTTTTGCTTATTATTGTTCGTGAGAAAGTATACTTTTAGGTACTGTAAAGTTTGTCTGCCCAAACTTGCCCATACTAAAATAAATGTATTTTTTCTAGAAATAGTGAAGATAAAAATAGTGAATTATTCTCATTTTGGCTGAGTGCCCTATGGCCAAAATTGGGAAAATTTGTCAATACATATGTATATATGGTAGTTATATCTAAATCTAAACTGATTTCGATGACTTTTTGCAGGTATATGTAGTACTATAGATGATTACATGCTGCCAAATTTGAGTAAGATCGGTTATTAAATAAGGATTTTATAGTAAAATTAGGGAAAATCTATGTCTAAATATGAACCGATTTCGACCAAATTCAATAGCGTTCGTCCTTGTGCCCAAAAAACACCCTGTACCAAATTTCATGAAAATCGGTTAATAATTACGACCGGAATCCTGCGAACAACAAATACGTGGACAGACGGACGGATGGATACCAATCACTATGTCGACTTAGGAGGTGATTCTGAATCGATCGGTATATATTTTATGCGGTCTAAAATCACATTTTTTGGCAGATGTGGTTTATGTGGTTTGTATGTGGTTTATTATGTAGAATATCACAGGATTTTTTTTTAATCACATTCAAAATACTCAATTCGGGTCACACTCGAGGAAACGATGCAAATTCAGTGCAACGGCTGTTGAAGTGGAGAACATCGGTTCTATGAAAAATGCATCGCTTCTACGCCAATATGATGAAATTTTGCACACTTCAAGAGTACTACAAAAAATCACTTTGCTTTACTGATAAGTTTGAAGACAATCGGGTAGAAAATCAGCTCAGTATGATATATATATATATATATATATATATATATATATATATATATATATATATATATATATATATATATATATATATATATATATATATATATATATATATATATATATATATATATATATATATATATATATATATATATATATATATATATATATATATATATATATATATATATATATATATATATATATATATATATATATATATATATATATATATATATAAAGGCACAACTTTAAAAGTACTTCCAAAAATGTCCTCAGGAAGTTTTTTTTACTTTTTTTTCATATTTTAATGTGTAATTTTTTCTTTTCTTTTTTTTCAAATAGTTTAAAAAAAGAGTAAGAATAAATAAATTGGTACAAATTATTCAAATTTTGCCACAAAACTGCTAAATCCATTATAGACAAATTGATAATTTTGGAAATTATTCGAGGAAACACGTTTCAAACAAGCGTCGGAATGCATTAAAAATCATAAAAACAATATAAAAATTATTTATTTGGGAAAATATCACAAAATTTTTTAATTAACATTCAAAACACTGAATTCGGATCTCACCTTAAGAAGTGATGCAAATTCATTGCAACGGCTGTTGAAACGGTGGACATTTGTCCTATGACAAGCTCATATTACATTCATTGCTCCTCCGCCAATTTTGCACCACTTCTAGACCCAAAAAGAACATTTTCACTACTTTTTTTGGCAATGCTTTTTCGCAGCATTATTAAGATATTACTTTATGAAAGAATAGTTTTAATATCAATTACTATTTTTTAATTAAATTGATTAAACAAAATCAATCATAAGTTCAACCACAGCTTTATTTAATAAATATCTGACTTCAAACATTGCCATCGGCAACTGCTACCACAACCCAAGTCATTCGATTGTTCATGAAAGTCTTTAGCGGAACTTTGTGCGATTGTATTTACTTGTTTAATTTTTATAAAAATTAAAAAAACTATTGACATTTATTGAAAAATGGAAAATCATAAATAGAGTTTCAAATTCTGGGGGGGGCTAAACTTTTTCTGGGGGGTCTAAGCCCCATCCCCAGAGGCCTTCCTACGCTTATGGCCCCCATATAAACCGATCCCCAGATTTGGCTTGCGGAGCCTCAAAGAGAAGCAAATTTCATCCGATCTGGCTGAAATTTGGTACATGATGGTATGTGGTCTCTAACAACCATGCAAAAATTGATCCACATCGGTCCATAATTATATATAGCCCCCATATAAACCGATCCCCCGATTTGGCTTGCAGAGCCTAAGAGCAACAATTTTCATCCGATCTGGCTAAAATTTGGTACATAGTGTTAGTATATGGTCTCTAACAACCATGCAAAAATTGGTCCATATCGGTGCATAATTATATATAGCCCCCATATAAACCGATCACCAGATTTGACCTCCGGAGCCTCTTGGAAGACCAAAATTCATCTGATTCAGTTGAAATTTGGTACATAGTGTTAGTATATGGTCTCTAACAACCATGCAAAAATTGGTCCATATCGGTCCATAATTATATATAGCCCCCATATAAACCGATCCCCAGATTTGACCTCCGGAGCACCTTGGAAGAGCAAAATTCTTCCCATTCGGTTGAAATTTGGTACGTGATGTTAGGATAGGGTATCCAACAACCATGTAGGAATGGTTCCTATCAGTCCATAATAATATATAGCTCCCATATAAACTGATCCCCAGATTTGACCTCCGGTGCCTTTTGGAGTAGCAAAATTCATCCTATCTGGTTGAAATTTGGTACGTGGTGGTAGTATATGATATTTAACAACCATGTGAGTTGAAATTTGTGGATGACAGTCTTTCGTAGAAGTTTCTACGCAATCCATGGTGGAGGGTACATAAGATTCGGCCTGGCCGAACTTACGGCCGTATATACCTGTTTTTTTTTTTTTTTTTTTTTGGTGCAAGACACAAATTTTATCTGTTGACTTTTATCGAAGAATATGAAATCTGTCGTAGAGAGAGAGTGAAGTAGTAAGAGATTAGTTTGTGCTACTTAATAAAAACGCCTTGTAAGTAGTCAGTTTTTTTTTTCATCTTCAGTACCTCTTTACAAAGAGTTCAACTTTCGGAAGAAACATATGACAAATTATATAGAAATTTCTTTTATATTTATACAGAAAACTGGTTAACCGATGGCCATAAACCGGTTTTCGCGATCAACCAAAAGTGCCAATATTTTCACTATCCGGTTTCGGTTTGTGTAATAGAATCCGATTAACCGGTGAACTCGTGTCGGTTTTGGACACCCAAAAAATGAGGTACCCCATATTAATTCCATAACCTCCCCCAACATACTCTGTAAATTTAAAGTAAATCGAAGATGTTTAGGTTTTCACCGTTAAAAAACGTCGGGCAATCGGCATGTTCCCCTCCCCAATAAAATATTGTGTATGGAATGAACGTCATAACTTTAGATTTTGTTTTCAAATTCATTTCATTTTATTTTGGCTTCTTATTGTTGACGAAAACAATAAGTATGTCCATTGTTTTCCTCAACACTGAAGTAAGCCCCCAAGTTCATAGTTCAAAGCTATTGAACTGAGGATAACATTTACCCTTATCAAAATAGGAGACAACATTTTGGAATCCATAGATTAGGAATAAAGTTGATACCAAAAGTTTAATTTTAACGGTGGCGTAAGGATGAAGGCCGCATCGCAATGTGGAAACTTCTTTTGTCGTCCAATGCTTCTAGCAATTTACTTGGGACAACTTGCAATACCGACGATAAAAATCTCAACTAATCCTACATCTTCTGTCTGCCAACGATTGCGATACCGGCTTAACCACAAGCAATAACACAACACTTTTTTGCTTCTCACATTTTAATATATGCCGCAAAATAAGGTAAGACGAGCATAGAGTAAAATAAAATGAATCATACATATCATAAATTTTGTCCAAACAAGTCCTCTATATTCCTAAATTAACATTCTGTCCTTACAACATTTATACATATTAGGGATGCAATTCAAGACTCATGCCACTAAGGACGACAAGCCTTACAAGGCTCTTTTATTCGGCTTGGATTCTCAAGATCCCATGATTATCAAAAGAAAATTAATTGCCAGAAATCTGGAATGTATGGATGTAAAAATCGTACATAAAAAGACAAGATATGACTCTCTCGTTATTTATGTAGTATATTTCAAACGAAAAACAATAACTATGAGAGATTTGCGACAACATCACTCAGTTATTGACTACGTGAAAGTCAAATGGGATTTTCAAACCTCAAACAAAAATCGTATAACACAGTGTCACAATTGCCAAATGTATGGCCATGGCTCAAGTCACTGCAAAGTAAAAACTTTCTGCGCTAACTGTGCTGGTAATCACAAAACATCGGAGTGTACTGAGAGTTTAATAAAATGTGCCAATTGCAATGGTCCGCATAAATCCACCGACGATAACTGCCCTAGTAAATCACATTACTTATCGATTAAACAGAGAAACAAGCATAGCCATAAGCAGAAGAGCGTGCACTCTCCCAACGTTGTAAATAACAACACCAACTTCCCCAATGCTCTCCACCAGAACACACCAGGAACGATTGGAATCTGGCCACGTCAAGGGAACAACAATCAATACAACAACAACTGCAATACTGGTTTCACTTCTAATGAAATGCACAACTCAGGAGAGTTATTTCAATGCAACAATTGCAAGCACTTACAATGGAGTTAATTACAAATTTAAGAAATTGTAGGAACAAATTTGAACAGTTCGAAGTTATTACAACTCTTGCATGTAAATTTTTGTCATAATGATGAGCACGCTAAATATTGTTACTTGGAACGCAAGAGGCGTCAAAACCAAAAGTATTGAATTATTCCAGTTTTTAATTAGAAATAATGTTCATATTTGCTTATTGTCAGAGACTTGGTTAAAGTCTAATATACCATTCGGACATTCCGATTTTATTACATATAGAAACGATAGAGAGCTAAAGAGAGGCGGTGGAGTAGCCTTAATAGTTAGAAAACATATCTCTCATTCAATATTACCAATAGTAGACACATCGTTAATAGAAAACATTGGTATTAGAATCATGAATGATTCTGGCGCTGTAGATATATATTCATGTTATTTCCCAGGCGGTCGAGTTGGTAATAATGGTATTCGTAAACAAAGTTTTATGTCAGATATTCATAAACTAAGTCGAAGTACAAGATATATTCTTGGAGGTGACTTCAATAGTAGACACCAATCATGGGGCTGTTCGCGGGCTAACTGCTGGGGTAACATTTTATACAATAAACAAAACTCCTATAATTTGAATTTCGTATATCCGGACGATAGTACTTATATACCGTCAAGACTTAATCACCAAGGATCCACCCTTGACTTTTTTATTACTAACTTCACTGGTCGATTGACTACAGCTGAAGTAATCAATGACCTTAGTTCCGATCACCTGCCTGTTAAATTGTCTTTGGACGGAAGTAATGGGGACACGGTACGTAAGTTTTTTGATTTTAAGAATGCCAACTGGCATAGATTTGGTCGACATATAGACGTATTTCTTAATGTACCCTCCGAGAATGATCTTATTACAACGGAACAGATTGATTCAGCTTTAGATAATTTTACTGACACTATCAACGAAGCAATCTCATTTGCTGTTCCATTAAGACAACTTAAGTCATTCAATCGAAAATTGCCACGAAGCATCCAATCTCTGATTACAAGGCGAAATTCATACCGCCGTGACTGGCTTCGTTATAGAAATATTGATGACTACTATGAATTTAAAACATTGAATTCCGTCATAAAGTCACAGATAGAACAATTTAGAAACAGGTCTTGGAACCGAGTGTTATCTACTTTAGACAAAGCGTCACGGCCTTTTTGGAACCTGACAAAAATTATTAGAAACAAAATAAGAACAATCCCAATTTTAAGAGAGAACGATAAACGTTATTCTACAACTGAGGGGAAATGTGAGGTTTTGGGTGAAACATTTCAGAAAAATCATAATTATTCAGCTAATTTTAGCGACACTGTTACGGAAAGCCTTGTTAATGACACAATTAATGAATTCAGGTCAATTCCAGATCCCTCTATATCTGGTACTAATTTTGAAAGAATCCATGCCATTATAAAAGGACTTAAGGTCAGGAAAGCGCCAGGTATAGATGGTATAAATAATTACTGTCTTAAATTTCTCCCCAAAACTGGCGTAAAATTTCTAACAGTTTTTGTCAACAGCTGCCTCAAATTAGGATATTTTCCCTACAGATTTAAAGAAGCCAAGATGATAGCCATTAGGAAGCCCAATAAACCCGCCAATGTGCCATCTTCATACCGCCCAATAAGCTTATTGTCTTCCGTAAGCAAGATATTAGAAAAGATCATTAAGGACAGAATCGTAGAGTTTTTAGACGATAATGATATTCTCCCCCCACAACAATTCGGATTCCGTAGGGAGCATAATACCGTACACCCTCTAGTCAGAATACGGAATATAGTTAAGTCGAATTTTGAGAAACAAAACTCCACAGGAATGGTTCTATTAGACATTAAGGCAGCATTTGATTCCGTCTGGCATGATGGCTTAGTCTATAAATTAATACGACTTCAGTTTCCCACTAATTTAATACTGATTATAAAGAGTTTTTTATCGTCACGAACATATAGGGTTCACATAGGCTCTACACGTTCAAAATTGTTCAATATAACTGCTGGATGTCCTCAAGGATCATGTTTATCACCTATACTCTATAATATCTACACATCCGATATTCCAAATTTAGAGAATTGTACTACTTCTATATTTGCGGATGACACTGCAATACTATCTTCTGCTAAACTAGCCTCGGACATAATATCCAATCTAGAATCGGCACTGAGTGTGCTAAATGACTATTTCAATAAGTGGAAGATAGCAGTTAATTGTGAGAAAAGTCAATCGATTTTCTTTACTAGGAAGAGAAAATTGTGCTTCTTACCACAAACTTGTATTGTTTTACGTGGTGAAGAAATTGAATGGGAAAAATCGGTAAAGTATTTAGGTGTTACTTTAGATCCGAAATTAACCTACAAAGATCATATCTCATATATCGTCAACAAATGTAATGTACTGATTCGTACCCTATATCCTTTTATAAATAGGAAATCAACATTAAGTATCGATAACAAGATGTTAATTTTCAAATCTATATTTTGTTCTGTTGTATTTTATGCTGCCCCCGTGTGGGCTAAAAGTGCAAATTGCTATCTACAAAGACTTCAAGTTCTACAAAACAAATTGCTAAAGATGATATATAATCTACCCCGAAGCTACTCCACTTCTCGATTACATGAAATTGCAGATATTGATCTCATAGCAGTTAAGATAAACAGATTATCTGAAAATTTCAATTCCAAATGTATAGTATCTGTACATAATCACATTGTAGATCTAATATCTTCTTAGTATATAAAATAGTTTTTAAGTAGTATTTAGGAAATTTTAGCATATAAAAAGGTTCATAAAGGTTTTTTGGAAAATTTTTACCTTCTATTGTAAATATTAATAATTAAGTAATCTTTCATCGCATTTCGTAATATTTTAGCAGAAAAAGGAAATACCCTTAAACTCTTTAAACTAAGAATCTTAGATGTAAGCAATTTTTATATTACTATGAATACAATAAACAAATTGAAAAAATTCAAGATTTTAATTAAAAGATTTTCTAAGGCAATCGGTATTCGACTTTATAGCGTGAACATGAGTATGATGTCGTTGTTGTGAATAATTCCCAAGTTAGAAGAAACTAAAATCAGAATCATCTCATTGGAGAGAAATTGTATAAAAGAAGCCTTTGGCTAAATCATAAAGTACACTGAAAAACAACTGGCCTAATATGAAAGATTATGCAACTTAAATTTTAGGACACACAATTCACACAACATTAGGAACGTATTTCTATAAATTAAAAAAAAAGTTTTAATTAAACAAAAGTTCATAATATATTTGCTTAAAATTTTTCTTTTTTACATTTAGAACAAAAATCCCTCCGTTAAAGTCATGTATCTTTGATGTAAAACAAAATTTCCTTACTGTGAAGGAACACGTTTTAGTTTTAATGAAATAAACAAAACAAAATTAAAAAAATTATTGAATCAATTAAATTTTTAATTAAATATTTTTTAAAACTCAAGATTTTTATTGGAGTAATTTTCGTAATTTTTTTCTGTATAAAGAGGTTTGTCAAAAATGGTGAGTATAAGTCCATGTTTTGATATAGCCCCCATATAGACCGATCTCTTGATTTTACTTCTTGGGCTTCTAGAAAACGTAGTTTTTATCCAATTTGCTGAAATTGAAAAAAATTTAGGACTATAAATATATATAAATATATATGACTATAAATATATATGAGTATCGGTATAGGTTTTGATATAGCCCACTTATAAACCAGCCCTCCGATTTGGGGTCTAGATTTTAGAACCTCCATATAGACCGATTTCACTTCCTGAGGGTATAGATGGAGCACTGATCATGAAAATTGCTTGAAACTGAATGTAAAATTTCCAGATTTTTACGCTGGAAAAAATATTTACGTGATATTAAAGATTTCGCAACCTAAATATTAGGATGCGAAATTTACAAAATATTAAGGACAAATTTCTTTAAAATGATGAAATTTTATTTAAAATAAAGTTTATAATCTTTGCTTCAAAGGCTAATTTTCCTTAAAGTAAACAAACACATTTTTGATTTAAAGAAATTGTCCATAAATTTAAATAAATTTAAAGCCAGATAGGTCCCTAAAAATGTCTTTATTTTAAAGATGCCGCATCTTTGGCTCGGAATCAATACCAAAATCCTTAAAGGAAGGTCAAAATCTGTGGATCCAAGTAAACTTTTTTTTTGAGTGGGGTAAAAATCTACAGATTTTACATCAAGGCGTTATTTGCTTGCACACTTACACGAGATGATTATGATTCCTCTAAAATTCAAACAAAAATGGTTCTTGTAAACCCAGAATCTGATCTGCTTGGCAAAATATCTGTCAGTAAACCCTCTGAAATTCAATATATTATCAAGTAACCCGCTGCGATGAAGAATTTTCAAAGGAAACTATTATATTTGATTCATGGTGATGGGTATTTACGATTCAGCCCGACCGAACCTATTGCTATATATACTTGTTAAGTGATAACCTTGTTCTCCAAAATGCCGAACGTGCGAAAGTCCAACGGATTAAGATCTAGAGCAGTCTTGCCAGTAATGGAGATTTTTCCCCAAACTGGGGATATTTCTTCGTGGATGGAAACAAAATGATTGAGTTGGGGACCTGCGGATTTGATGGGGGTTTTCATGAATTTGGGGATTTTTGTGGGAATGTTTTCACAATCGGTTCAATATAATAAATCAGGTTTACAACAATGGTGTACCAGCTATTCCTTTTTCTACATTATTAAAAAGAAACACTGCGACTCGAAAAACAGAAACTGAGCTCCTCTTTATTGCACGGCATACTCGTATATAGGATACAAGTGGAATAGTTGGACTAGAAACGAACTCGGCTTGGCTAAGGCATTTTTCTATAATTGTGAAATCATTTCGTGGGGGTCAGAGCCTAGGTTAGGTGGCAGCCCGATGTATCAGGCTCACTTAGACTATTCAGTCCATTGTGATACCACATTGGTGAACTTCTCTCTTATCACTTAGTGCTGCCCGATTCCATGTTAAGCTCAATGACAAGGGACCTCCTTTTTATAGCCGAGTCCGAACGACGTTCCACATTGCAGTGAAACCACTTAGAGAAGCTTTGAAACCCTCAGAAATGTCACCAGCATTACTGAGGTGGGATAATCCACCGCTGAAAAACTTTGTGGTGTTCGGTCGAAGCAGGAATCGAACCCACGACCTTGTGTATGCAAGGCGGGCATACTAACCATTGCAACACGGTGGAATGGTTAGAGCCTAAATATTGTCAACTCATAGGCGTTTTTCTCAGATTTGGACAATATATCCCATACCCAGCAAAAACTGGGTAATCACTAGTGATTCTTCCAGTAATACCGGTAATCAAAAACTTACTACTTGTAGTATTAACTGGGATTTAAAACTAATAACTTACCTGTGTAGACCAAAGTTGATTCCTTTTATTAATACCAGTAATTAACCGATTTCTTCCAAAATTAATAGGGTTCTATTCTGACCCAAATTAGGAACATGTGCCAAATGCGAAGGCGATTGGATCTGAAATTAGATTTCCAATTTCAGACAAATCGGGTAGAAAATAAGGTTTCTAGAATCCCAACACCCCATATCGGTGGTCGGTTTATATGGGGGCTATATCAGAAACTGGTCAGATATAGCCCATCTTCAAATTTGACCTGCCTGCAAACAAAAAACGAATCTGTGCCAAATGTCAGGACGATGGTGCCATTATTGAAAGCTATAGCATGATTTCAACAGACAGACAGATAGACGGACATGGTTGTATCGTCTCAGAATTTACCCTGATCAAGAATATATATACTTTATATGGTCGGAATTCGATGTGTTACAAACGGAATGACAAACTTATTATACCCCCCTCACCATAAATGATGGATATATTTTTTTTAATTTTTAACTAATAATTTATTTGAAACAATCAATTTTTTAAGTAATTGAAAATAGTTATCATTATTTATGTTATCCTGATAAGAATACAGGCTGATTCTTCGTCAGAAGTCGATATTTCGAATGACAAACAGATTATACCCACAACTTATCTAATATAAAAATAAGTCGGGTTTTCAATCCTGACGCAATAACTCCAGAACGCTCGAACCTATTTCCACGGTTTTGCTTTCGTTGGAAAGGTCTCGGGCTCCGAGGTTTATAGCTAAGCAAATTTATAATTTGAATTCATCGCAGTTACTTTTGTTATAAAATAATTTTATTTTTTCACTTGTTCGGAGAACATAGAGGGTAATCATTTTTTGATATCTGGTGGGGGAGGGGGACATCCCCCTTGCCCGGATTTTTCAAAATTGTGCCAAAGTTCTCCAATTTGGGTGAAATTTCCAAGGAAGGTTAGGGGTGATGTCCAGACAAAGACTCGCTACTTTATTTTTCGATATTTGGTCGCGGAGGTGGATCGCCACTTTATACCATTTTTGTTTAAAGTACAAAAAAAAAAAAATAAAAATTCTCTGGTTTACTTGAGATTTACAGAGAACACGCCATGAGGTTATGCATTTATTATGGGGTACCTGAATTTTTAATATTTGGACGGGAAGGAGGACCTCTCCCTTGCCCGACTTTTCGAAAATTGGAACAAAATTATCCGAGTTGCTTGAAATTTTCAGGGAAGTTTGAAGGGAGCGTCTAGGCTAAGAACAGTTACTTTATTTTTCGATATTTGGTCGAAGAGAGGGCCTCCTCTCTCCACAAGTACATACCGTGAAACAATTACACTTTTCCAATTTACTTGAAATATACAGAGGATATGGGGTAGGTTATATTATTATAATGGATACTTGATTTTGTGATATTCGGAAGGGAAGAGGGGCCTCCACTTGTCCTGCTGTTTAAAAGTTGGGCTTATATTTTGCTTGAGATTTTCTGGGACGTCTACACAATATACGATATATCATTTTTCGATATTGGAACAACAACGGCCGTAGGGGAAGGTTATGGAATCAATATGGTGTACTTGATTTTTGGGTATTTGGACGGGAACCTTCTCCTTGTCCCACACTATGAAACTTGAAGGAAAGTTTACAGATTTTCTTGGAATTTGCAGAGAAAGTGACATCCCTTTACAAAAAATAGAGCAAAATCTAACCTTCTCCGATTTACTTGAAATTGGGAAAATATGAGTAAATTTATACAGGGTAGACGATTTTTCGATGTCTGGTTGTGGAAGGGGAATAGTGTTGTTGCACTCAAAAAAAAATGAACTCTCTATTTCACTAAAGCCAATTTAACTTTATTTTAGTTCATGGAATTATTATGTTTGGAGAATGTTTCGTTTACTCTAATAATTTTTGGAGTACGTTAGTTAAATTAACTTAAACTGAGGAAAAAAATATACACAAATGAAGCATAAAGATTAACTAAATTCGTGTCTTCCAGAAAATAGTTCAGTATTTCTTTAAATTTGCAAATTTTACTACAAATGCGTTCATCATGAACTTCGTATGTCACTAAAGACATTCTTGCAATTTTGAACTCCATTTTTTCCTTGAAACTACAAATTTTTCTTTAACAAGTGAAAAAATTTAATTATGTCTAATAAATTTTCTTGAATTTGTCGAAAAATATTTACTTATTTTAATGACATCGGCGGGATACCAGCGTTTGTAATACTGTTTAGTTAAAATTTTCTAAAAATGTTCAAAAAATTCTAAAAGTAACCGAAAGTTTTCTTCCTGGTGGGTTCACTGTTTTTTCAGTGTGGGTAGTTTGCAGAGTGGCCAGGTAATTTTTGATTCTTCCCCCCAAATTTTAAGAAAAAAAACCCTAAATTGGTCTAGACTTTTTTCAAAATCCCCAAAAATTTTAAGAATGTAAATAGTACAAAAAGAGGCCCAAAATTTCGTTAAAAAATCATGTAGCGATACACTTTAAAAATTAAATTTAACACAAATATATAAATTGAAAGAAGATTTTTTTTCTGACGAATACAATTTTAGACAAAATAAGTTTTTTTTATGCTAAAAATGTTCTTTTGAAGTAAATAAAAATCAATAGATAAAATCATTACACCACTTGTCACAATTTCGTGTTCGATTTATGCTTCGTCCGAACACCAAAAAGTTTTTCAGCGGTGGATTATCCCACCTCAGTAATGCTGGTGACATTTCTGAGGGTTTCAAAGATTCTCTATGTGGAACGCCGTTCGGACTCGGCTATAAAAAGGAGGTCCCTTTACAGTGAGCTTAGCGTGGAATCGGACAGTGATAAGAGAGAAGTTCACCAATGTGGTATCACAATGGACTGAATAGTCCAAGTGAGCCTGATACATCGGGCTGCCACCGAACCTAACCTGACCTTGTTTTTAATTGTATCTAATATTAACAAGTAAGTAAAGTAGAAAGTCGGGCGGGGCCGACTATATCATACCCTAAACCGCCATTACAGAATTAGTAATCATAAGCATTTGTGGGGTAACATATAGGTCTGGGAGATAAACCGCAGTTGCATATTTAGGAAAATTAAGGGGTACATGTCTATGGGTGCTTTGTGTCAATCTGACTATAGCTCATAGTCAATGTTGCCAGGGAAAATGTTCGGTTTACCCTACTTTGTGTCAATCTGACTATAGCTCATAGTCAATGTTGCCACGGAAAATGTTCGGTTTACCCTACAAGGACAAAAAAAGTTCCCTACTTTCCCATACATTCCCAAACAATTTTCCCTACTATATTTTTCGTTAAATTTAAAAAATTGTACAAAACAAAAATGGTTCTCAGTACTTTATTATCTTAATACATGAATATGCAACGTATATAACTTAGCATATTAATTTGTATTACCACCACGGTTGCCACACTTGGTAGAATTCTACCAAAATTAGTAATCTTTTTGTTAAAACTCTCTAAAAAAATAAAATTTTGGAAAAAGTTTCTATAAACAAAATTTTGTGAGAATTTTTTCTATAGAAATAAAATTTTGACAATGAATTCTATAGAAATAAAATTTTGAGAAAATATTCCACAGAAATAAAATTTTGAGAATAATTTTTATAGAAATAATATTTTGAAAAAAATTTCTATAGAAATACAATTTTGACAAAATGTTCTATAGAAATAAAATGTTGACAAAATAATATAAATAAGGAATAAAGTTTACCACACATTGTTAAAGATCAAGCCTTGCCGGCTTCTAATATCCTCCTCTAGAGCCACCAAAATGTAAAAATTATTACAAAATGTGTTGAGTGATAATGTCCTACATTGTGGCCCTACGTCCCTACAAAACGCTATATATTAGAAAAACCCTACTTATAGGGAATTTCCCCTACTTCTAGCAACACTGGCTGTGTTGATATTGCGCCTACGGAGTTAGTATGCTACTAATATTGAGCCCATTATTAAAAAAGAGAAAATCGTTAAATTAGTGTGGGTAATAAATACAAATTTGTAAAAATCGAGCAATATTCTTATGTAAGAGTTACAAGTACGTATAAGTGCGATCGGCTAGTACATCAAAATTTGAAATTTGGGTAACATTGGTTAATAAATAAGTGTACTATGGCCAAATTTGGGAAAATCGAGCGATGCCTATATATGGAAGCTATATCTAAATCTGAACCATTAGCTGATGGCCTCAGTTGTCAATGCTTTTTATATCTTTATACTAATATTATATTTACTATAAATTTAGTATCAATTATAAATAAATAAATCTGAACCAATTTGCATAATATTTTGCGGGTTTGATTAATACCACAAAAGGTTACCTTGTGCAAGATTTGAGTAAGATCAGTTAAGAAATGAGGCCTGTATGGTCAAACATAACGTTATTAGGGGCGAATTTTTCAAAATCGGGTGATACATATATGGGAGCTATATCTACATCTGAATCGATTTCGATGAAATTTTGCACATATAGTTAGTACTATAGAGGACTGGATCTAGCCAACTTTTAGTAAGATCGGTTAATAAATAAGGGTTCTATGGCCAAATTTGGGAAAATCGGGCTATACATATATATGGGAGCTATATCTAAATCTGAACCGATTTCGATGATTTTTTGCACATATAGTAAGTGCTATAGAAGACTACATTTAGCTAAATTTGGGTAAGATCGGTTGATAAATAAGGGTTTTATGGCCAAATTTAGAAAAATCGGGCGGTATATATATATGGGAGCTATAGCTAAATCTGAACCGATTTCGATGAGTTTTTGCACATATAGTTAGTGCTATAGAACATTATATTTAGCCAACTTTGAGTAAGATCGGTTGATAAATAAAGGTTTTGTGGCCAAATTTGGGAAAATCGGGCGATACATATATATGAGAGCTATATCTAAATCTGAACCGATTTGGATGAAATTTTGCAGACTTAAAGGGCGATGGAAAAGATTACCTTTTGCCAAATTTGGTGACGATTTGAAAAAACGCGCAACGTGACCCCATTTGTCGAAATCGGGCGATACATATATATGGGAGCTATATCTAAATAGCGTTCATCCTTGTGCCCAAAAAACTCCCTGTACCAAATTTCATCAAAATCGGTTAATAATTGCGACCGGAATCCTGTGAACAACAAATACATGGACAGACGGACGGACGGACGGACGGACGGACACCAAGCGCTAGATCGACTCAGGAGGTGATTCTGAGTCGATCGGTATATATTTTATGGGGTCTAAAATCAATATTTCTGGTAGGCACATTTTTTGGCCGTTCAAACTTATTATACCCTGACCACTATGTGGTTTAGGGTATAAAAATGCCCCTTCAACAGATGCGTTTAAAAAAGAATGTCATTGCATACTTGCTTGTATTTAGGAACATGGGTTGACTTCCCTTTTTTTCTCAAAATTCATGCCAGAATTGTTAAAAATTTTCTTGAGAATTGTTCCACTTTATAATGTCTAAGATATTTTTTATACCCCCAAAAACAACCAAATAAATGTTACCCCTAAAAATCCCCCTAAACGTGTAAAACACCGCTTAATTTGGGGGGGACCCCCCAACCTGACAACACTGGTAGTTTGTGAAATGAATATAGGATACGTGAATTTACGATATCTGGTCGGGGAGGAGCGAAGGAGAGGGGGTTCCCTTTTGCCACAGGGACACAGGTGTGGAAACCATGGATGATTAATCAGTACTTCGGTTTTTGTGCCAGACTTCCCCTGACCCTTCTCTTTAAAAGAGTTCAAATCTTTTCGAATTGGTTTTCAGATCGAAGGATATGGTTAACGAGAATATGCTTCGGGAGGCGCAGCGAAGCGGGCTGGGTTACGTTAGTTATGTATATATACACTATTCTATGATGGTGGTATGTTTAAAAAAGAAAATATTAGGAAACTTAGAAAACAATTTGGTAATTTTATGAAAATGGACCAAAATCACCTAAATTTCATTTGGTCCCAACAAACGGATCATGTGTAAAAATTAAAAATGTTTTGCACCAAGTTTGTTCCGATTGGATAGCCATGATTGCTATCCCTATTTTTTTGTAGCAGAACTTTGCATAAAAATTTTCTATAGGAGGGGATTACACGACGACTATATAGAGTGACTGTGTGAGAGAGCGAGATTTACAATAAAATGTAAGTGTAGCCACAAATTGTTTCATTTATATGCAACAAAATGAGAAAAAAAAGTAAAACAAAAACCAAACGAATACTACAGAACTCGGCTCACAAGCAAACCGCTATGCAACCGCATACACATACACACACACATATGGACATATTCCACCACATATAGTACATAGATAAATGGGCTGCTTTCATTCGTACTCTCATGGATGTGAAGCATTCACATAATACTCACACTTGCTCACATATATACACGGACATGAAGCATTATCCTGTGAACTGAAACGCCATTAAATAACTGCACTTCTATGTGGCATTGGTTTCAGAATGTAACATCTAAGCGTTTGTTTTATTTCAAAATCGCTTTTTTGTTTTTTTTTTTTCAATTCTATGAATTGTGGATGGGATTGTGGTGGGGGTCATTTACGTTCTATGGAGGAAAAGGACATAATCGTTGTCAATGAAGAGTTCTCAAATAGTATTTCCTCTATTTTTAACTTTTTTTGCAATTTAAATGTTGGCTATTTCCTCGGCTTGAATTTGCATACAAGCTGGATAAAAGAGTGGTCCAAACTGTGTTTACTTCCATTGCAGGGTAAATAAACAACAACGAGTTCAACAAGATGCAAGTACTGCGCGATGCCAATGGTTTTTTATGAATGGTTACAATGCTACATTTTAACAAGGATTGGATATTTGCTTTTTTATCATCCAACATGAATTTGTTTTGTCTGAAAAAACAGCTTTCATTTTAATCGCTCTGGTTCCATAAGACCCAAACATATTTAGGTTGATGTATTTTGAGAAATTGACCATTATAACATTCATTGTAGTATATCCTCCTTACAAAGAGGCCCTATTGTAACTCATTGAAATGTGGATCTGAAAATGTGATCGTTTTGCAATTTCTAGCAATCACATAAAAAATAGTCCACGCACAGAGACTGCAGATTGTTTGAGATGACTGATTAACTCCGTCGACTGAATCGAACCATGACAAATTCAAAAGATATGATGAACAAATGATGAACTGATTTACATGATTTTTATACCCTCCACCATAGGATGGTGGTATATTAACTTTGTCATTCCGTTTGTAACACATCGAAATATTGCTCTAAGACCCCATAAAGTATATATATTCTGGGTCGTGGTGAAATTCTGAGTCGATCTGAGCATGTCCGTCTGTTGAAATCACACTAACTTCCGAACGAAACAAGCTATCGACTTGAAACTTGGCACAAAAAGTTGTTATTGATGTAGGTCGGATGGTATGCAAATGGGCCATATCAGTCCACTTTTACGTATAGCCCCCATATAAACGGACCCCCAAATTTGGCTTGCGACTGCTCTAGTTAGTATATAGTCTCTAACAACCATGCAAAAATTGGTCCATATCGGTCCACTTTTACGTATAACCCCCATATAAACGGACCACCAAATTTGGCTTGCGATTGCTCTAAGAGAAGCAAATTTCATCCGATCCGGCTTAAACTTGGTACATGGTGTTAGTATATGGTCTCTAACAGCCATGCAAATTATATATAGCCCCCATATAAACCCATCCCCAGATTTGGCTTGCGGAGCCTCAAAGAGAAGCAAGTTTCATCCGATACGGCTGAAATTTGGTACATGGTATTAGTATATGGTCTCTAACAACCATAAAAAAATTGGTCCACATCGGTTCATAATTATATATAGCCCCCATATAAACCGATCCCCCGATTTGGCTTGCGGAGCCTCTAAGAGAAGCAAATTTCATCCGATACGATTGAAATTTGGTACATGGGGTTAGTAGATGGTCTCTAACAACCATGCAAAAATTGGTCCTTATCGGTCCATAATTATATATAGCCCCCATATAAACCGATCACCAGATTTGACCTCCGGAGCCTCTCGGAAGACCAAAATTTATCTGTTTCAGTTGATATTTGTTACGTGATGTTAATATATGGCCTCAAACACCCATGCAAAAATTGATCGATATCGGTCCATAATTATATATAGGCCCCATATAAACCGATCCCCAGAGTTGACCTCCGGAGCACCTTGGAGGAGCAAAATTCTTCCCATTCGGTTGAAATTTGGTACGTGATGTTAGTATAGGGTATCCAACAACCATGCAGGAATTGGTTCCTATCAGTGCATAATAATATATAGCTCCCATATAAACCGATCCCCAGATTTTACCTCCGGTGCCTTTTGGAGAAGCAAAATTCATCCGATCTGGTTGAAATTTGGTACGTGGTGGTAGTATATGATATCTAACAACCATGTGAGTTGAAATTTGTGGATGACAGTCTTTCGTAGAAGTTTCTACGCAATCCATGGTGAAGAGTACATAAGATTCGGCCTGGCCGAACTTACGGCCGTATATACTTGTTTTTTATTAATTTTCTTTTTTTTTTGTAAAATTTAAGTGTCCAAAACTTGCAATTAAAATATCCTTTGCGAACTTTCTATTACTTGTCCATAACGACGGCATAGGAAGTAGAAAAAAATTAAGATGCGCTTTAGAAGAAATGTTTGTGGACTTGTCCAAAAGGACTACATCGGAAGTTGAAAAAAGTCGATGGGGGATTCTGGGATGGGCTGTAAAAGATATGTTTGTGGAACAACTTCCAATTTTTTTGCTGGGTACCTTTAATATTAGTGTTTATTTTGCTATGGACCATGGGGATTATAGAGACTGATTGAAATGATCCATTTTGATTAAAAACCCTCCACTGTATAAATCTATAGAAGTTAAAACTCGAAACATATGAAAGGCGATATTTTAATATGATTTTCTTCAACACTTAGAGGGAAATTTAAGATTCCTTCTCGAAATTAAAAACAAAATCATCCAAAGCTGAAATCTAAAGAAATCAAATGTAACTTCGGAAATCATACCATATGAACCGAGAGTCTTTAAAGATTTTTTCTATTTGTTAATCATTTTTATTTGGTGGAGCCAGATATACAACTTCTATATTTTCATATTTGATTTGAGAATTTCTCTAAATCCAAAAAACAAAATTGCATTATATCCCATACACAAATCTAAAAACAAAATTGGAACAATTCCACTTCTTTTGCAACATCCGTGGCCCCAAGTAAATAAACTGCGTCAAACTTTTATCATAAACTAGAGTCCCTGGTGGAATATCTTAAATTAGCTCAAACTGTCTGACGTGGAGGCGTTAAACTATGCCTCCACATTGTTACACTCCCTCAATATGCCAACGCTTTTGTCGCATGCCTCCCAACAATTCTTAATGAAGTTTCCCATGGACTTCAATGCCATTTCACTGGGACATTTTATGGGCCTATAATACACAACTGGTCACTTTTCATTTCATTCGAGCGCTGTTAACAATTGCAGCTTAGAACGAAAGAATAGCCGGTTTTATGTTTAATTTGTGTATATCTTTTATGTTTAAATATATAAATGTTAATCTTTGTTTATAGCCGTTTCATCTCCCCGTGCAATAAGCTTTAAATTGCAAACAAAATGACCAAAAAAATGCTTGTCTTTATGTGCTTCTCTATATGAAGGGAACCGAGGGCGAGGACTTTAGGTGGAGTAATGTATGTACACTGTAAAAATAAATTTTATGTGTTTAATAAAAAATTGTATGTAACCAATAATACCCTACGGGAAATGGATAAACCTCAGGACCGGTATAGGAATAGATCGTGGTGTGTGTGGACCTGCCCTAGTTGTGGTCGAAAAGTATGGAAGAGACCAGTTAGTTTAACACGACTTGGACTCATTCCAAAGGAAACATCCTAAGATAACTTTGTAACTAGGACTAATTCATAGAACTTTTGGAAAATGTTGAACAATAGATTAGTATAATAATATTTGTATTTCAGTAAATGTGTAGATCAAATATGATTTTCATATCAAAAGAGTATAAAAACCAATAAATTATATGAAGATTTAAAAATTGCGGTAAACTGTAGAAATGGTTCCAGTCCTGTAATAGGCCAATTTCTCGTAGGATATATTTAAACCTGAACCGATATGGACTACAGTCTTTAGACTTCTAAACAATCTACCCTGTAACACCTTCTAGATCTACATTTTCGGTACTACCTCAAACCCTTTAAATTTTGTTGCGTACTATATACACTGAAAAAAATATTGTCGTGACTTCAAAGATTTCATGTCTTTAAAATACGAATGCAAATTTTGCTTAGCATAGAAAACACATTTCTCTAATATAAAGTTTTTTTCCTTGTCCAAAGGTCAATAAACTTTTCAATGAAGTCGTATTGTCCTTATAATTAAGTGATTTCACTTAAAAATGGGCATCATAACATGAGGGAAAAAATGTTTGGGCTAAGGTCAACTCGACTTCAATAATTCAGAAAAATTCTTTTAATTTAATGAAATTGTCTTTAAATTTGTTGTCTTTTTGCAATTTGACTACAAATAAAAAAAAATATTATACCCTCCATCATAGGATGGGGGTATAGTAACTTTGTCATTCCGTTTGTAACACATCGAAATATTGCTCTAAGACCCCATAAAGTATATATATTCTGGGTCGTGGTGAAATTCTGAGTCGATCTAAGCATGTCCGTCCGTCCGTCCGTCCGTCCGTCCGTCCGTCTGTTGAAATCACGCTAACTTCCGAACGAAACAAGCTATCGACTCGAAACTTGGCACAAGTATTTGCTATCGATGAAGGTCGGATGGTATTGAAAATGGGCCATATCGGTCCACCCTCCCCGCAAGCCAAATCCCTCAGATTTGGCTTGCGGAGCCTCAAAGAGATGAAAATTTCATCCGCTCCGGCTGAAATTTTGTACATGATGTTGGTATGTGGTCTCTAACAACCATGCAAAAATTGGTCTATATCGGTCCTTAATTATATATAGCCCCCATATAATCCGATCCCCAGATTTGGCTTTTGGAGCCTCTAAGAAAAACATATTTCATCCGATCCAGCTGAAATTTGGTACATGATGTTGGTATATGGTCTCTAACAACCATGCAAAAATTGGTCCACATCGGTCCATAATTATATATAGACCCCATATAAACCGATCACCAGATTTGACCTCGGGTGCCTTTTGGATAAGCAAAATTCATCCGATCTGGTTTAAATTTGGTACGTGGTGGTAGTATATAATATTTAACAAACCATGCCAAAAGTGGTCCATAATCATATATAGCCCCCATATGAATCGATCCCGAGATTTGATTTTGAAGCCACTTGGATGAGCAAATTTCATCCGAGTCAGTTGAAATTTGGTACATTGTGCTAGTATGTGACCGTTAACAACCATGCCTAATAAGGTCCATATCGGTCTATAGTTATATATAGCCCTCAGATAAATCGATCCGCAATCACAAAAAAATTAGTCCATATCAAGTTCATAATTTTATATAGGCCCCATATAAGCGACCCCCATATTTCAATTCTGGCTCTCTACGTACCGTGCAAAAGTCCAATCGATTCGTAATTATTTGTAGACTTATCTATACATACCTTTTTTGTCTAATATATACCACGTATAGACTAACTCACAATTTAGAAAACGATGTTAAAAAGTTTTTAGATAACTCAACCCAAGTAATTCCATTATGGATGACAGTCTTTCATAGAATTTTCTACGCAATCCATGGTGGAGGGTACATAAGATTCGACCTGACCGAACCTTATAAACTTGTTGAATTTGGAAAAATTGGTTCAGATTTAGATATAGCTGCTATATATATTTATCACCGATTTGGTCATAATTGACGTATTTATGAATCGATCTTCTTCAAATCACGTACAACTAAATGTTTTATGAGTCCATCAAAATTTCATTTAAATCGGTTGCGATTTTCATATATCTTTCGCCGGATATACACTCTTATGACCACATGGGCCAAAGTTGTACTCCGAAATTCTGCAGAGATAGTACAATTGATATTCTTACTATACATGCCAAATTTGGTCGAAATCGGTTCAGAGTTAGATATAGTTCCCATATATATCTTTTGCCCGATTTTCACTTTAATGACCACAGAGCCCAAAGTTTAACTCTGCTTTACCTACAATTTTGTAGAGATAGGAAATATATGCACTTATATACTGATTTGCTTTAAATTTGTACAATGAGTATAATTGATAGTATCGTCAAGTATGCCGAATTTGGTTGAAATCGTTTCAGATGTAGCTATAACTTCCATATATATCTTAAGCCCGATTTAGATTCATATGACCACCGGAAGTCAAAGTTTCATTTTAATTTACTTGAAACTTTTCACTGAGAGTATAATTAATATTTTAGCAATACGAGAATGTTCCGAATTCTACGTATTCGTAATTTGGTCTGCTCCGAACAAATTTTATAAACGTCAGACTGCAATGGCCGACAGAATGGTGCAGGACTTTCCCCACCTGTTGTATTTAAAGACGAGCTCACAGTATTAATACAAAAATATTCGCACAAACGGAGTCATTGACTATAATTGCTGCATAAATTTCTATTCACCTATATAGGGATTTAATATAAAGGGTGATACGGTCAAAATTTGGTCAAGGGAAAACGCGTGTAAATCGGTGAAATCGTTTATTTAAAAAATCAAATTAAATTTCTTTTTCAAGTTCAATGAGTATTAAATTCAGGAAAAATATTCAGTTAGGCTTTCGCTTTTCCAAATCCGAATTGCCGGGCCTCACGCTTGACACCTGCCGTCAGATTTTGTACAGCCACCTTGTCCACCTTCTTCGCCGCAGAAAGCCAGTTTGCCTTGAACTGCTGCTCGTCCTTAGCAGTTTTTTTGGTCTTCTTTAGGTTCCGCTTGACAATAGCCCAGTATTTATCAATTGGGCGGAGCTCTGACGTGTTGGGAGGGTTCTTGTCCGTGGGAACCACCTGCACGTTGTTGGCGGCGTACCACTCCATGGCCTTTTTACCGTAATGGCAAGATGCCAAATCCGGCCAAAACAGTACGGAATAACTGTGTTTCTTCAGGAAAGACAGCAGACGTTTATTCAAACACTCCTTCACGTAAATTTCTTGGTTGACAGTCCCGGAAGCTATGAAAATGCTGCTTTTCAAGCCACAGGTACAGATGGCTTGCCAAACCAGATATTTCTTTGCGAACTTTGACAGTTTTATGTGCTTGAAAATTACCACGCAGTCAAACTTCGTCAGCATCGTCGTGTACAGCCTCCGGGATCGCGCTTTGGCCGTCGTATTTTGTTTATCATCGCGATTTGGAGTCACTACCTTCTTGTAAGTCGATAGTCCGGCTCGTTTTTTGGCTCGATGCACGGTTGTAGACGATACACCAAGCTTATTTGCGGCATCTCGGAGAGAGAGGTTAGGGTTTCGCTTGAAACTACCGGCAACTCTCTTTGTCGTCTCAGCGGCTTCCGGTTTTCGATTTCCCACCGATCCAGACTTCCTGGCTGTCGACAAACGTTCCCCAAACACTTTAATTACATTTGTAACGGTTGATTTGGCAACTTTTAGCGATTTTGCCAGCTTTGCGTGCGAGTAGCTCGGATTTTCGCGATGCGCGAGCAAAATTTTGATACGCTGCTCTTCTTGCTTGGACGGCATTTTGACAACTGAAGAGTGAATTCCAAAATCAAAATAGGAGCAACATTCTATACACACACACCTTCAAAATGAGGGGTGTTCAGGTTTCTTAAATGCAAAATTGAAAGAAATACGTCAAGTTTATACTGACCAAATTTTGACCGTATCACCCTTTATTGGACCCGCCCGACTTTAGCTTTTCATTACTTCCTACATTCTTTTCTTCAATCCAAAATATGTCAAATTTACCCATTGTATATATTAATATATACGCTTGGAGTAAATCTGTAAAAATGTTTATGATGGTGGTCCAATGCAAAAAGACATTATTAGTTAATTTATTTATTTATTGTTTATTTTAATCATACAGTAAATGTATGATAAAAAAGAAAAGGGAAAAGTAGCATTGGCTGCTAAGGCCATCAGCTATTGTCAGTTAATTTTTTTCGCACATTTTATTCGGACAAAGAAATCTACCGCACAAATACGTGTAAAAAAAAGACGACATGTTAAGTGGAACAGAGCACAGACATAACAAAATGGGATTTTTAAAAAGACATTTACTTTGTGTCTGTTGGCCTCTGTCAAATATGCCAAAATATCCTCAGTCAATGATTCAAAGCACACACATACACAGAGAGTGTGTAAATAGAGGAATTTTCCATTTTCACTCTCCCACAGGAATTTTATACTTGGTGCTGATTGGGCCATGTCACATGGTTATGCAGATTGAGAATTTCCCAGCTTTTTCTTCAAAGAAGGGGAGCATAATCAGAAATAGAGCGAGGGAGAGAGAGAACCTGTTAGAGAGCAATTGTCTGTTAAGTAAAAAATTTCCCTTTGTTTGTGTGCCTTGTCTGCAAAGAAATAAATTGTTGCTGCTTTGGTGTGGCAATGAGAATAATAATAATAACATGACTGTAACTGTAAAACACATTTACTCCCTGTACTCAAGGAAATGTTAGCGGATTTCTGTTATATGTTGCATGATGAGAGTCCATGAGCTTTACTCAACTGTGTGTGATGCTCTATTTTGTGCGGTGTGTTGTTACATTTTTGTATTTTGCCAACTCAGTTCTTTCATCAAGACCGAGCCGTGACAACACGCACAGGATTTTTACGGAACGCATACTAACTTTTAGTCGGTTTGAAAGTACAACACACACATATTCACACCCTAAGCAAAAGAGCTTGTGCTGTGTAGTGTAGTTATAATGGGCATTGAAAAGCCGAATCGGTATTCGTTCGTATGTTCGTAATCTTTTCGTCAGAGCGTCAAGTTTATAACGATAATTGCTTATTTTCTCCTTCAAAGAGGATATCATCAAACACACAAAGGCAACAACAAAAACAAAAGAAACCAAAAAACGACAACAGCAACACAAGTGTTTTAAAGAAACAACAAGTGTATTGGGAATCAAGCAAATCAATGAGATTGTGATGATGATGATTAATGTTCAAAATTAGTCCAAGGCAAATAAGTGAATACTATTAAGAGAATGGAAAAATACCAAAAAAATCTATAGAAATACCAGAGAATATTATCAAAAAAAAAAATTTGAAATAATATGAAAACATAAATTGAAAAATAACAAACCAAACAAAAAAGTCTAAGAAAAAATTATTATCAAAACAAAAGCTTGCAGAATTTCCTTTTTGTGGCTAAAGAAACACACAAAAAATATTTGGAAATTTAAATACAACTGCAATTCTTTGAATATAAGCGAAAATCGATGTAACAGAGTTAAAAGTGTGCGTTTTGTGTATTATTTTTGTGTCCCTCTGTGTCTGTGTGAAAGTGCGTGCGACCTAGAACTAAATATTGTGTGACTACACCCAGTCCTTAAATGGTCAACTATTTAATTGTCAATAAAAAATAATGAAATCCTAAACTAAAGGTATTAAATATTTATTACAAAAATATAATTGTTTTGTTGTTATATAAAGAAAAAAAAATGAAATATCGGATACAATGACAATGTCCTTCCTCGTAATCATAGGTTTCACACCAACAATGACAAGTAATATTGGTGTTCTTAAGTTTTTTAACTGACATTTTTTTCAATGAATGAATGAATTGAATGTGTCCTCCTTAAACAAAGTTCTTTTCCATTGACTATAGATTTATTTGTAAGGAAGTTGATTTGGGAAAATCAATAAAACTAAAAAGCCCTGATTTGCTCTTAAAACGATTAAAAACATTTAGTTCGTGATACATAACGACAAAAATATTAAAACTATTTAAATGTAAAAAAAAAAATAATATAATAATAATTAATGACACCCAAATCCAAAATAATTAAAAATTATTGATAGAAAGTAATTGTCTTATTTTTTTAATATAAAGAAAAACCGATATATTTCACAATGATAATATCCTTAGGTTAGGTTAGGTGGCGGCCCGATGTATCAGGCTCAATTTTACTATTCAGTCCAGTGTGATACCACATTGGTGAACTTCTCTCTTATCACTGGGTGCTGCCCGATTCCATGTTAAGCTCAATGACTAAGGACCTCCTTTTTTATAGCCGAGTCCGAACAGCGTTCCAAATTGCACTGAAACCACTTAGAGAAGCTTTGAAACCCTCAGAAATGTCAGCAGCATTACTGAGGTGGGATAATCCACCGCTGAAAAACTTTTTGGTGTTTGGGCGAAGCAAGAATCGAACCCAAGACCTTGTGTATGCAAGGCGGGCATGCTAACCATTGCACCACGATTGCTCCCCAATCCTCCCTATGACAAGAAATATTGGTGTTCCTAATTCCTATTTGTTAACAGGAGAATTTTTGTATGATGGGACCTCCTCGTACAAGGTTCATTTCCTTTATTTCGAAGAAAATATTTTTGGAAAGACCAATATAACTACAAAGCCCTGATTTTGTCGTAATATTAAAAATAATAAAAACATTTAGTTGGGTGATAATTAACGAAAAATATATTAACACTATTTAAATATCAATAAAAAGTTAATGACATTCAAAACTAAAGGAATCAAACAATTACGAGTATTAAAAAAATAAATAAATCCTTTTTTTTTTGTTTAATGTAACGAAAAACTTAAATATTTAAAAATTACCATATCCTTCTTAATAATCCTCAAGTTTCACATCAATAATGATAACTGCAAATAAAAAGGCTTTATTTCATATTTTTATCCGACGTTTATTTAGTATTTACCAACTTTTCTTTTTTGTTTTCAATATGATATATCCCAACTCTTTAACAGAAACAAGTATATACGGCCGTAAGTTCGGCCAGGCCGAATCTTATGTACCCTCCTCCACCATGGTTTGCATAGAAACTTGTACTAAAGACTGTCATATACAATCGAATTACTTGTGTTGCGGTAACACTTGCCGATGGCAAGGTATCTTAAAACTTTTTAATACCGTCTTCCAAATTGTAAGTTAGTCAAAAAAGGCCGATTAAATATATATATATATATATATATATATATATATATATATATATATATATATATATATATATACGTATTTAAATTTGACAAAATTTTCTATAGAAATATATTTTTGTCAAAATTTGCTATAGAAATAAAATTTTGACAAAATTTTGTATAGAAATAAAATTTTGACAAAATTTTCTATAGAAATAAAATTTTTGTCAAAATTTGCTATAGAAATAAAATTTTGCCAAATTTTCTATAGAAATAAAATTTTGACAAAATTTTCTATAGCAATAAAATTTTGACAAAATTTTTTGTAGAAATAAAATTTTGAAAAAATTTTCTGTAGAAATAAAATTTTGAAAAAATTTTCTTTAGAAATAAAATTTTGACAAAATTTTCTATAGAAATAAAATTTTTGTCAAAATTTGCTATAGAAATAAAATTTTGACAAAATTTTCTATAGAAATAAAATTTTGACAACATTTTCTATAGAAATAAAATTTTGACAAAATTTTCTATAGAAATAAAATTTTTGTCAAAATTTGCTATAGAAATAAAATTTTGACAAAATTTTCTATAAAAATAAAATTTTGACAAAATTTTGTATAGAAATAAAATTTTGACAAAATTTTCTATAGAAATAAAATGTTGGTGGATTATTTTTGGCGATATGGACCAATTTTTGTGTAATTGGGGATCGGCTATATATAACTATAGACCGATATGGACCAATTTTGGCATGGTTGTTAGCGGCCATATACTAGAGTAATGTACTAAATTTCAACGGAATCGGATGAATTTTGTTCCTCCAAGGGGCTCTGGAGTTCAAATCTGGGGATCGATTTATATTGGGGCTATATTTATAATTATGAACCGATATGGATTAATTTTTGCATGGTTGTCAGAGACCATATACTAACACAACGTACCAAATTTCAACCGGATTTGATGAATTTTGCTCTTCTAAGAGGCTGTGGAGGTCAAATCTGGGGATCGGTTTAAATGGGGGTTATATATAATTATGGACCGATATGGACCAATTTGTCCATGATTGTTAGAGACCATGTATTAACACCACGAATCAAATTTCAACCGGATTGGATGAATTTTGCTCCTCCAAGAGGCTCCTGAGGTCAAATCTGGGAATCGGTTTATATGGGGGATATATAATTATGGACCGACCACGTACCGAATTCAACCAAAGCGGATGAAGTTTGCTTCTCTAAGAAGCTCCGCAAGCCAAATTTGGGGTCGGTTTATATGGGTGCTATACGTAAAAATGGTACAATATGTATGGCCCATTTGCAGTACCATACGACCTACATCAATAACAACTACTTATGCCAAGTTGCAAGTCGAGAGCTTGTGTAGTTCGGCAGTTAGCGTGATTTCAACAGACGGACGGACATGCTTAGATCGACTCAAAATTTCACCACGACCCAGAATATATATACTTTATGGGGTTTGAGAACAATGTTTCGATGTGTTACAAACGGAATGACAAAGCTAATATACCCCCATCCTATGGTGGAGGGTATAAAAAAGAATTGTCGTATTTTCTTAATATAGAGAAAAACTGGTATATTTAACAATGACAATATCATTGCTAATAATCATAGGCTGTACATCACAATGACATATAAGAATAGTGTTCTTAAGTTTAAAGAAAAATTTATTGTCTCAATTTTTTTAATAGGAGACTCTATGAATGGCAGTACGTCCCCTTGAAAATAGCATTGAATGTGTCAACCTTAAACAAAAATATTTTGCTTTGACTTTCGATTTATTTCAAAGAAAAAAACAATATTTTTATTTTATATGTGCCTGTCCCCTACAAAATACAAAGGGTTGATTTCCTCATAAAAATATGAAGTTGGTTATACAAAACGACAAAAATATATTAATACTATTTAAATGGCAAAAATATATTAATACTATTTAAAAATTAATGACATCTTAAACTAAAATAATTAAATATGTATTAACAAAAATAATTGTCTTATTTTCTTTAATATAAAGAAAAACTGATATATTTAACAATGAAAATTTCATTCCTAATAATCATAGGTTACACATCAACAATGACAAGTAATAATAGTTAAGGAATAATAGTTTTCTAACTAAAAGATTTTTTTATAGGAAACTTTTTGTTTGACAGTACCTCCCCTTGAACACAGCACTGAATGTGTCCACCATAAGTTAGGTTCTTTTCCTTTCAATATAGATTTATTTCAAAGGATATTTTTTTTTTTTTTTTGAAAGGTTCATAAAACTACAGAGGACTGATATGTTCTTAATTAAATTGAAAACATTTAGTTGCCCATATTAAACCAAAAATATTTAAATGGCAATAAAAAATTAATGACATCCAAAACTAAAAGTATTAAAAATTTATTTAAAAAAAAAAACATTAAAAAAACATTTCTTGAATAAAACGAAAAACTGAAATATATTCCAATGACCTTCCTTCCCAATAATCAAAGACTTCATTATCAACAATGACATGTCATTTTAGTGTCCTTAAGTTTTCTAAGAAAATTTATTCAATATGCCCCATTTCTATACCCTGCGCCACACTGTGGAACAGGGTATTATAAGTTAGTGCATATGTTTGCAACACCCAGAAGGAGACGAGATAGACACATGGTGTCTTTGGCAAAAATGCTCAGGGTGGGCTCTTGAGCCGATATAGCGATGTCCGTCTGTCCGTGAACACATTTTTGTAATAAAAGTTTAGGTCGCAGTTTTAGTCCAATCACCTTCAAATTTGGCACAAGTATGTGTTTTGGCTCAGAATATATCCCTATTGATTTTGTAAGAAATCGGTTCAGATTTAGATATAGCTCCCATATATATATTTCGCCCGATATGGACTTATATGGCCCCAGAAGCCAGAGTTTTACCCTAATTTGGTTGAAATTTTGCACTATGAGTACAATTAGTAGTGTAGTCAAGTGTGCCAAATTTTATTGAAATCGGTTCAGATTTAGATATAGCTCCCATATATATCGTTCGCCCGATTTACACTCATATGACCACAGTGGCCAATCTGTTACTCCGATTTAATTGAAATTTTGCACAGAGAGTAGAATTGGTATTGTAGCTATGCATGCCAAATTTGCTTTAAATCGGTTCAGATTTAGATATAGCTACCATATATAGCTTTCGCCCGATTTACACTCATATGACCACAGAGGCCAATTTTTTGCTCCGATTTAGTTGAAATTTTTTCATAGGAAGTAGAATTAGCATTGTAGCTATGCGTGCTAAATTTGGTTGAAATCGGTTCAGATTTAGATATATCTCCCATATATAGCTTTCGCCCGATTTACACTCATATGACCACAGAGGCCAATTTTTAACTCCGATTTAGTTGAAATTTTGCACAGGGAGTAGAATTAGCATTGTAGCTATGCGTGCCAAATTTGGTTGAAATCGGTTCAGATTTAGATATAGCTCCCATATATAGCTTCCGCCCGATTTACACTCATATGACCACAGAGGCCAATTTTTTGCTCCGATTTAGTTGAAATTTTTTCATAGGAAGTAGAATTAGCATTGTAGCTATGCGTGCTAAATTTGGTTGAAATCGGTTCAGATTTAGATATATCTCCCATATATAGCTTTCGCCCGATTTACACTCATATGACCACAGAGGCCAATTTTTAACTCCGATTTAGTTGAAATTTTGCACAGGGAGTAGAATTAGCATTGTAGCTATGTGTGCCAAATTTAGTTGAAATCGGTTCAGATTTAGATATAGCTTCCATATATATGTTTTTCTGATTTCGACAAAAATGGTCAAAATACCAATATTTTCCTTGTAAAATCGCCACTGCTTAGTCGAAAAGATGTAAAAATGACTCTAATTTTTCTAAACTTCTAATATATATATATCGAGCGATAAATCATAAATAAACTTTTGCGAAGTTTCCTTAAAATTGCTTCAGATTTAAATGTTTCACATATTTTTTTACTAATGTTGTGTTCCACCCTAGTGCATTAGCCGACTTAAATTTTGAGTCTATAGATTTTGTAGAAGTCTACAAAATTCTGTCTAGATCGAGTGATATTTAAATGTATGTATTTGGGACAAACCTTTATATATAGCACCCAACACATTTGACGGATTTGATATGGTATCGAAAAGTGGTGCAGGGTATAATATAGCCGATCCCGCCCGACTTTAGACTTTCCTTACTTGTTACATATGCGGCAGTACCTCCCTTTGAATGTGTCCACCTTAAATTAGTTTACTTATCTTTTGACAATTGGTTCATTTCTATGGAACATTTTTGGAAAGGTCCCTCAAACTACGGAGCACTGATTTTTCGATTTAAGTTGATCATACTTAACAGAAAAATATTAAAACTATTTAAATGACAATACAAAATTAATAACGTCCAAAACTAAAGAAAGTAAATATGTATCGGAGAAAATCATAATTGTATTTTTTCTTTAGTATAAAGAAAAATTGAAATATTTAACACAGAAAAAAAATATGAATTAAATGTAAAGAAAAAAATCATTTAAATCACACGTAGTTCGTTCTTACTATTTTTTGGAATCGTATGAAAATGTTCTTTCATAAAATGTTTGAGACATAATTTACAAAAGAAGAATTGCATTGGGCTGTGGAAAATTTCGACAAAAATAATAAAATTTAACTACAAACAAATATTTTTGTTTTAATAAAAATAAGTTGAATTTAGCGTCAGTTTAACTACGGAATTTTTTTCTGTATAGTAAACATAGCTTTCACATTGACAATGACAAGTAAAATTAGATTTCTTAGGTTTTCTAACTCCAAAAAACAAACAAAAAAACAAATGACAATACCTGCCCTTGAAAATAGCATTCAATGTGTCCGTTGTAAATGAGTTTCTTTTTCTTTGACAATAGCTTTATGTCTAAGGAAACGGAAAGGTCCATAAAACAACAAATCTATCAGTGTCGTAGTATCATTTTGGCGAATCAAGTTGGTCATACTTAACGGAAAAAATATTAAAACAAAAGGTTTTATTGGGTTGACTAAAATTATTATAATTTTTTAAATTTATCAATACAATGAATGCAGTGTTTTTCTATTTTCTTGTGAAGTCTTAAGTCCGGTTTAAATGCCTGGGTGTACACTTAAAGAAAAAATACTATCCTCAGGAACGAACTTTTAGAGAAACAAAAAATTGTAAAATATTTTCGTTTAGACCAAACAAACTCAAATTTATGTTATGCGATTCAACGATTGTCTCTAATTATTTTTATTTACCTCTATAGATAATTATTTAGCGTCAAAAGAAAACTTTGCTTATCTAAAACTTCGTTCTTCAGAAAAGAAAATTCTTCTTTCAGTGTAAACACAAGTTTCGAAATAGTCTATTGAAATGGTCGAGTGATTCTTATATATATAAATATATGTAATCTTATATATATAAATATTTGTATCAAATATTTGTAATCTAACTATTGAAATTAATAAACAATTGGTTTTATATTTAGTTATTAAAAATTTACAAATAGGTGTTTTAGATATAGGTATAAACCGTTTTACTGACTTAACAATGGGCCCATTAAGTAGTCGCATGTTTTTTATCACATTCAAAAAAGACGTATTTCCACTGTGTTGCAACATTTGCAAAACTCAACATTTTGACTTCATCTAAATTTGTAAAAGTCCACTTATCTACATCTTAAATATATAACAAGTATATACGGCCGTAAGTTCGGCCAGGCCGAATCTTATGTACCCTCCACCATGGATTGCGTAGAAACTTCTACGAAAGACTGTCATCCACAATCGAAATACTTGGGTTCTGGTATCTTAAAACTTCTTAACATCGTTTTCTAAATTGTGAGTTAGTCCATACGTGGTATATATTAGACAAAAAAGTATAGTTAAGTCTACAAATAATTACGAATCGATATGGACTTTTTGCACGGTACGTAGAAAGCCAGAATTGAAATGTGGGGGTCACTTATATGGGGGCTATATACAATTATGAACTTGATATGGACCACTTTTTGTGTGATTGGAAATCGATTTATCTGAGGGATGTTAGGCATGGTTGTTAACGACCATATACCAGCACAATGTACCAAATTTCAACTCACTCGGATGAAATTTGCTCCTCCAAGAGGCTCCAAAACCAAATCTCGCGATCGGTTTATATGGGGCTATATATGATTATGGACTGATATGGACCACTTTTGGCATGGTTGTTAAATATCATATACGATTACCATGTACCAAATTTCAAGCAGATTGGATGAAATTTGCATCTCCAAAAGGCACCGGAGGTCAAATCTGGGGATCCGTTTATATGGGAGCTATATATAATTATGGGCTGATAGGTACCAATTCCTGCATGGTTGTTGGATACCATATACTAACATCACGTACCAAATTTCAAACGAATGGGATGAATTTTGTTCTTCCAAGGGGCTCCGGAGGTGAAATCTGGGGATCGGTCTATATTGGGGCTATATATAGTTATGCACCGATTTCGACCAATTTTTGAATGGGAGTTTGAGGCCATATATTAAAACCACGTACCAAATTTCAACTGAATCAGATGAATTTTGGCCTTCCAAGAGGCTCCGGAGGTCAAATCTGGTGATCGGTTTATATGGGCGCTATATATAATTATGGAGCGATGTGGACCAATTTTTGCATTTTTTTTAGAGACCATATACTAACACCATGTACCAAATTTCAGCCGGATCGGATGAAATTTGCTTCTCTTAGAGGCCTCGCAAGCCAAATCGTAGGATCGGTTTATATGGGGGCTATATATAATTATGGACCGATGTGGATCAATTTTTGATGGTTATTAGGGACCATATACTAACACCATGTACCAAATTTCAGCCGGATCGGATGACATTTGCTTCTCTTAAAGGCCTCGCAAGCCAAATTTGGGGGTCCCTTTATATGGGGGCTATACGTAAAAGTGGACCGATATGGCTCATTTGCAGTACCATCCGACCTACATCAATAGCAACCACTTGTGCCAAGTTTCAAGGCGATAGCTTGTTTCGTTCGGAAGTTAGCGTGATTTTAACAGACGGACGGACATGCTTAGATCGACTCAGAATTTCACCACGACCCAGAATATATATACTTTATGGGGTCTTAGAGCAATATTTCTATGTGTTACAAACGGAATGACAAAGTTAATATACCCCCCATCCTATGGTCAAGGGTATAAAAATTGGATTTTCGAATTTTGAAAGTGTAAAAGGTTTCACTGTATACGTAGGTAATAAAAACGTTTTTCCTTGGTGCTTTCAAAAAAAAAAAAAATTATACTAAAATTACAATTGATCTTTTAATTGAAATAAAAACTAATTACATCAATAAATTTTTAATTGACGTTGGTGATAACAAAAATGATTTTGTTATCACAGAATGTCCAATAAAAAATTATTTGTATTAATTAATTTGGCGATTGAAGACAAGTATATTTTTTTCTGTGAACTAACTTATTTATTCTTGTTCCTAGTCTTTATTAATATTGCACTTTTCTTCGAAATCAATGAAATCTATAAACAATTATAAGACAATACAAACATAAAGTTTGAAACTTGATTTGTTTATTCCTAGAATTGTTCCAAAATGTTTACCACAATTAAGAATGAAGGACAATGTTTAGTAGCGAGATTCATAATGAATGTCTCACTAAATAATATCGCCAACAAATAGCATTACAGAGTCCTCATTATACAGAAAGAATCTATTAAAATTTAACGAATTTAAATTTTCCATTGGCATAGCGGAAATTTTTCGTTAAGACTAGTGCAAAAACTTTGCTTTACATTCCCATTTTGACCCAAAAATAATTTTTATACACTCCACTATAGGATCGAAATATTGCTCTCAGACCCCATAGAGTACATATATAGTCTGGGTCGTGGTGAAATTCTGAGTCGATCTAAGCATGTTCGTCCGTCTGTTGAAATCACGCTAACTTCCGAATGTAACAAGCTATCGACGTGAAACTTGGCACAAGTAATTGTTATTGATGTAAGTCGGATGGTATTACAAATGGGTCATATCGGATCACTTTTACGTATAGTCCTCATATTACTGGCCCCCAGATTTGGCTTGCGGAGCCTCAAAGAGAAGCAAATTTCAATCGATCCGGCTGAAATTTGGTACGTGGGGTTGGTATGTGATTTCTAATAACCATGCAAAAATTGGTCCACATCGGTCCATAATTATATATAGCCCCCATATAAACCTATCCCCAGATTTGGCTTGCGGAGTGTGAAAGTGATGCAAATTTCATCCAATCCGACTGGAAATTGGTACATGGTGTTTGTTTATGGTCTCTAATGACCATGCCAAAATTGGTCCACATCGGTCCCCAATTATATATAGCCCCAATATAGACCGATCACCAGATTTGACTTCCGGAGCCTCTTCGAAGACCAAAATTCATCCGATTCAGTTGAAATTTGGTACGTGGTGTTAATATATGGCCTCAAACACCCATGGAAAAATTGGTCGAAATCGGTGCATAATTATATATAGGCCCACTATAGACCGATCCCCAGATTTCACCTCCGGAGCCCCTTGGAAGAACAAAATTCATCCGATTCGGTTGAAATTTGGTACGTGATGTTAGTATATGGTATCCAACAACCATGCAGGAATTGGTTCATATCAGTCCATAATTATATATAGCCCCCATATAAACCGATCCCCAGATTTGTCCTCCGGTGCTTTTGGAGAAGCACAATTCATCCGATCTGGTTGAAATTTGGTACGTGGTGGTAATATATGATATTTAAAAACCATGCCAAAAATGGTCCATATCAGTCCATAATCATATATAGCCCCATATAAACCTATCCCGAGGTTTGGTTTTGGTGCCTCTTGGAGGAGCAAATTTCATCCGAGTCAGTTGAAATTTTGTACATTGTGCTAGTATGTGGCCGTTAACAACCATGCCTAACTAGGTCCATATCGGTCTATAGTTATATATAGCCCTCAGATAAATCGATCCCCAATCACACAAAAATTGATCCATATCAAGTTCATAATTGTATATAGCCCTCATATAAGCGACCCCCTCTATTTCAATTCTGGCACTCTACATACCGTGCAAAAGTCCATATCGATTCGTAATTATACCTTTTTGTCTAATATATACCACGTATGGACTAACTCACAATTTAGAAAACGATGTTAAGTAGTTGTAAGATACCACAACCCAAGTAACTCGATTGTGGATGACAGTCTTTCGCAGAAGTTTCTACGCAATCTATGGTGGAGGGTACATAAGATTCGGCGTGGCCGAACTTACGTCCGTATATAATTGTTCTTATTAATGAGTGCTATCTGTTTAGCTCAATAGTAAGTGTCCATCCTAACGGCATTTCTCTGAAACATTCATAAATGCCACCAGCATTACTGAATCAATATTCAATTTGAATGTCACATTAAAGAGGACTTTGTGGCCAAAATTTAAGTTTATATGTTTTAAGGTTATGAAAATATTTACACAACAAAATTTTGCGATGTCCGGATATCGGAAATATGTGTTAACATATCGCAAAGAGATAATGAAAATTGGGTAAATGGATGATTAAATTTTATGGGGCCTAGTATTGAGGAGGGATATCTTTATTTTAAAGAAGTCAAATCGCGGACACACCTCTTTGAAAAAAAAAAAAATAATAAAAAGAAAATAAATCAAAATTGCTATTAATATATTTTTGATTTTTTTTATAACTTTAATTTAATTGTAGAACGTAGATATAAAAAGAAGTTGTTTCCCAAAAACGACTTTTGTGAAAATCCTTAAATGAAGGTCAAAATATTTTAAACCAAGTAACTATTTTCTGCATGTGTAAACATATACAATATTTGTTCTTGTAACATATTGTTAATTTATATAGAAACCGGTTTCTAGAATTTTCAATTCCTGTAGAAAATATATTAGGTTTTTGTATTTTCTTTAGAACCATAAGAATGGACTGCAAATAATAGTTATGAATATAAATTAAATTTGAAAATATCATTCAACAACCCTCGTATACATCTGATGTAGCTCCGTGGGGCTTCTAGCTATTCCGGAAATTGACTTTAACAATTGTTTAAATTGGAAGAAAATATTGGTTTCAATTTATTATGTCCGAGAGATTACTTTGAGTGACATGAAATAAATTTGCCAAAATATGTTAAGAATTTTAAAATTATGAACAAAATTCAGGGATTTTTAGACGGACATTTGTTTCTATGTGAAAAGCTTTGGCAAAAAAAGAACAAACATTCCATATATGAGATCTTTATCTTAATTTTCATTTTAAATTCGAAATATCCGTCATAATGGCTCGGAATTAATACCAACAATAAACAAGTATATACGGGCGTAAATTCGGACAGGCCGAATCTTAGGGATTGCGTAGAAACTTCTACTAACGACTGTCATCCACAATCGAATTACTTTGGTTGTGGTAACACTTGCCGATGGCAAGGTATCTTACAACTTCTTAAAATTGCCTTCTAAATTGTAAGTTAGTCCAAACGGGGTATATATTAAACAAAACTAGGCCGATTAAATACGCATATAATTCAGTTTGACAAAATTTTCTATACAAATAAAATTTTGACAAAATTTTCTATAGAAATAAAATTTTGACAAAATTTTCTATAGAAATAAAATTTTGACAAAATTTTCTATAGAAATAAAATTTTGACAAAATTTTCTATAGAAATAAAATTTTGACAAAATTTTCTATAAAAATAATATGTTGACAAAATTTTCTAAAGAAATAAAATTTTGACAAAATTTTCTATAGAAATAAAATTTTTACAAAATTTTCTATAGAAATAAAATATTGACAAAATTTTCTAAAGAAATAAAATTTGGGTAGATTATTTTTTGGCGATATGGACCAATTTTCGTGTGATTGGCGATCGGCTATATATTACTATAGACGGATATGGACAATTTTCGTATGGCTATTAGCGGCCATATACTAGCGCAATGTGCCAAATTTCAACTGAATCGAATGAATTTTGTTGCTCCAAGACGCTCCAAAACTAAATCAGGGGATCGGTTTATATGGGGGATATATATAATTATGGACCGATATGGACCATTTTTTTCATGGTTGTTAGAGACCATATACTAACACAACGTACCAAATTTCAACCGTATCGGATAAAATTTGCTATTCCAAGAGGCCCCGAAGTTCAAATCTGGGGATCGGTTTATATGGGAGCTATATATAATTATGGACCGATATGGACCAATTTTTGCATGGTTGTTAGTGATCATATACTTACAACACTTGTCAAATTTCAACCAGATCGGATGAAATTTGCTCTTCCAAGAGGCTTCGCAAGCCAAATCTAGGGGTCGCTTTATATGGGGGCTATACGTAAAAGTGGTCCGATACGACCCATTTACAATATCATCAGACCTACATCAATAACAACTACTTGTGCCAAGTTTCAAGTCGATAGCTTGTTTCGTTCGGAAGTTAGCGTGACGGACGGACGGACATGCTTAGATCGACTCAGAATTTCACCACGACCTAGAATATATATACTTGATGGGGTCTTAGAACAATATTTCGATACGTTACAAACGGAATCACATAGTTAATATACCCACCCAAAAAAAATTATAACAATGAAGCAAAATCCTTAATATAAGTCTTAGCCTATATTCACTGAAAAAAATATTTACGTGATACGATATTAAAGATTAAGCAACATAAATTTTAAAATGCAAAATTTACAAAATATTAAGGAAAAATTTCTTTATAATTATGAAATTTTAATAAAAATAAAGTTTATAATCTTTGCTTCAAAAAATTTTTTTTCATTCGTTTTGTTTGTTATTGTTGGCTTCTCTTCAATCGTTATTGTTGGTTTTGATCTCAGCTTAAAGCCATGCATTGACTAAACTACAAGTGTAGCTTAACCAACAGAGGAAAATTATGCTTGTCAAATTTATTTGGGCAAAGCCCTATAGACTGCAAGATGGTTGGATGTACAGCTGTTTCGGAATTACCACATTCCTCATCAGCATCCTCTACTTGCAGAAAAACTATCAACCAATTATCAGAATAAATTCGGGTAATTCACTCAACCCAAAGTGAACTACACGTGAACCTTCCGAAAAAAGGTTTGATAGTCGGCTACTGCCTAAACAAATTTGCCAGCATATCTCTTTTCCTTTGCCAAACTTAAATCATCGATTTGAATGTATTTGGCTGTGTTTGTTTTTGAGCGTGCTTCCTGTATCTTCATTCGTTTTGTTTGTTATTGTTGGCTTCTCTTCAATCGTTATTGTTGTTGGTTAAGCTACACTTGTAGTTTAGTCAATGCATGGCTTTAAGCTGAAATCAAAAACAACAATATTTTTTTTTCATTAAATTTAGGACACAAATTTTGTAACTCCGTTAAAGTCGCATATCATTGAACTAAGGCTAATTTTCCTTAAAGTAAAGAAACACATTTTTGATTTAAATAAATTGCCTTAAATTAACTGAAATATTTATTTATTTATTACAAGATTTACAATCATAATAAATTATGAAAATAAATATAAAACAAAAATAGGTGCTAACAACAAAGGTTTTTGACCAACTGAAATATTGAAACTTTATATTTAAGATAAAAACTCTTCAAATATAGGCTAAGACTTATTTTGAGGATTTAGCGTCTTTGGTTTAAAGTTTTTTTTTTATTTTGGAATTAAGAAAAAATTTTTGCTTTGAAGTATCCGTTATAATTTGGATTTTTAAACTGGCATTTGTTTGTACGTGAGTACGTTTATTAATAAACCGCGGAAAGAGAATGTAAATTTGATAAATGAGATCTGTATGCTAATTTTAATTTTATTGATCCTTGATTTAAAGCCAGATAGGTCGCTAAAAAAATTTCATTATTTTAAAGAAGCCGCATCTTTGGCTCGAAATCAATACCAAAATCCTTAAGGGAAGGTAAAAATCTTTGGATCCAAGTAAATTTTTTTTTAATGTTTAAAGTTTTTTTTTATTTTTTCTTCACAGATTTAATATCTCTGTTAATTTAAAAATTAATTCTATAAACTAAAAACGTTTTTCCTTACTTCAAGGAAAAAATGCATTACTTCAAAGACTTACGACTTTATTGGAGGGACGAAAATCTCCCAGATTCATGTACTAAACTTAAAGAAAGAATTGTTCAAAGCAATGATTATCAAATTTCATTTAATTGAAATTTGTTATTTTAAATAAATTTGTCCTTAATATGAAGCCACCGTGGTGCAATGCTTTGTATACACAAGGTCGTGGGTTCGATTCCTGCTTCGACCGAACACCAAAAAGTTTTTCAGCGGTGTATTATCCCACCTCAGTAATGCTGGTGACATTTCTGAGGGTTTCAAAGCTTCTCTAAGTGGTTTCACTGCAAAGTGGAACGCCGTTCGGACTTGGTAAGAAAACTGTTCTATTGCAAGAATGAGCTACGTCGTGCGAAAATTGAACTAAATTATACTTCACATAATGAGATTACCACAAAGAGTTGTTAAAATCGGGAAAATTTAATGCCCTGGTATACTCTTTAATTACAACTGACGAAATTATATCCTATAAATGTACTAAAAAAAAAAAACAAGTATATACGGCCGTAAGTTCGGCCAGGCCGAAGCTTATGTACCCTTCACCATGGATTGCGTAGAAACTTCTACTGAAGCCGATGACAAGGTATCTTAAAACTTCCTAACACCTTAATATATACCACATAGTCCATACGTGGTATATATTAAACTAAAAAAGGCCGATTAAATGCGTATATAATTAAGTTTAAAGTTTCTATAGAAATAAAATTTTGACAAAATAAAATTTTGACAACATTTTCTATAGAAGTTAAATTTTGACAAAGTTTTCTATAGAAATAAAATTTGGAAAAAAATTCTATAGTAATAAAATTTTGAAAATTTTTTTTTTTTGTATTTATTCATTCACACACTACAAGATATACAAAGATCTTTTAAATTACAGTATGTGATTAATGTTGTAAGATAGTAAATGCAATCTGGGACTTGATTTATGAATTATAATTGATAATTAACATAGATAATTTTTATAACAACAACAAAATTCTAACAATAAGAAGGAAATTTTAAATATATATATATATATATATATATATATATATATATATATATATATATATATATATATATATATATATATATATATATATATATATATATATATATATATATATATATATATATATATATATATATATATATATATATATATATATATATATATATATATATATATATATATATATATATATATATATATATATATATATATATATATATATATATATATATATATATATATATATATATATATATATATATATATATATATATATATATATATACATTAAGCGGAGAAATGTTCGAATAAAGCATTTTTGAATGTAGTAGCATTGCCAATGAATTGAATAGTCGCAAGTATAAAGTTCCACAGGCGAACGGCGTTGAAAAAAAGTGCCATTCAGATATCATGAGCTGGTGTTGTTTTGGAATTATTAAAATTCTTCTGTTTGATCTCCCAAAACGTAGGTTGTCATAAAGATATGTTGGTTCTTTGGTGTAGATAATTTTTTGCATCAAAATTAACGCTCTGATATTTAACAGTTGCGCAAATTGTACACCATAAAGATATTTAGTGTACGCAGCACAACTATCAAAGCGTTTGATACCGTAAACATATCTAACGATTGCATTGTATGCTGTTTCAAGTCGACGTTTACTATACGCATCGGCTTTACTAAACAATTCACAGCCATAAAGGACTATAGGAATTAAGTAAGTTTTTGCCAGCAGTATGCGGATGTGCAGTGGTGTGAAAGATTGGGTTTGATAAAGGGTGCGTAGCATTCCAAAGATTTTACCAGCGGTTGAACAAACATGGTCCTTCCAGGTTATTGATGAATTAAAAATAATTATAGAAATAGAATTTTGTCAAAATTTTCTATAGAAATAAAATTTTGACAAAAATTTCTATAAAAATAAAATTTTGACAAAATTTTCTGTAGGAATAAAATTTTGACAATGTTTTCTATAAAAATAAAATTTTGGTAGATTATTTTTGGCTCGAGTGGCAACCATGATTATGAACCGATATGGACCAATTGTTGTGTGATTGGGGATCGGCTATATATAACTATAGACCGATATGGACCAATTTTGGCATGGTTATTAGCGGCTTTATACTAACACCACGTTGCAAATTTCAACCGGATCGGATGAATTTTGCTCCTCCAACAGGCTCCGGAGATCAAATCTGGGGAACGGTTTATATGGGGGCTATATATAATTATGGACCGATATGGACCAATTCTTGCGTCTTTGTTAGAGACCACATTCTAACACCATGTTCCAAATTTTAACCGGATCGGATGAATATTGGTCATCCAAGAGGCTCCGGAGAACAAATCTGGGGATCGATTTTTATGGGGGCTATATATAATTATGGACCGATATGGACCAATTCTTGCATGGTTGTTAGAGACCATATACTAACACCACGTACCAAATTTCAACCGGATCGGATGAATTTTGCTCCTCTAAGAGACTCCGGAGGTCAAATCTGGGGATCGGCTTATATGGGGGCTATATATAATTATGGATCGATGTGGACCAATTTTTGCATGGTCATTAGAAAACATATACCAACACCATGTACCAAATTTCAGCCGGATCGGATGAAATTTGCTTCTCTTAGAGGCTCCGCAAGCCAAATCGGGGGATCGGTTTATATGGGGGCTATATATAATTATGGACCGATGTGGACCAATTTTTGCATGGTTGTTAGACACCATATATTAACACCATGTACCAAATTTCAGCCGGATCGGATTCAATTTGCTTCTCTTAGAGCAATCGCAAGCCAAATTTGGGGGTCCGTTTATATGGGGGCTATACGTTAAAGAGAACCGATATGGACCAATTTTTGCACGGTTATTAGAGACCATATACTAACACCATGTACCAAAATTCAGCCTGATCGGATGAAATTTGCTTTTTTTAGAGCAATCGCAAGCCAAATTTGGGGGTCCGTTTATATTGGGGCTATACGTAAAAATGAACCGATATGGCCCATTTGCTATACCATCTGACCTGCATCAATTACAACTACTTGTGCCAAGTTTCAAGTCGATAGCTTGTTTCGTTCGGAAGTTAGCGTGATTTCAACAGACGGACGGACGGACATGCTCAGATCGACTCAGAATTTCACCACGACCCAGAATATATATGCTTTATGGGGTCTTCGAGCAATATTTCGATGTGTTACAAACGCAATGACAAAGCTAATATACCCCCATCCTATGGTGGAGGGTATAAAAATCATTTGCGCCAAATCATGACTATTGTAGTTCATTTTTACTATTTTTAGGAATCGCACGAAAATTATTGTTTGCTTTAGTTCATATTGAGCTTATTTCTACAGGCATTGAACTTTATACCCACGTTTAGTTCATAAAATGTTTGAGACATACTTAAAGGAAAATTTCATTGGCCTGTGAAAAATTTCGAATAATATAATAAAGTTTTTCTAGTAATTTTTTTTTGTATTGGATTTAAATATAAATATTCCGCAATATAAAAATTTATAGAAAATTGGTGTATTAAAATTCCCTCGTAATTGTAGCAATTTAATTCGTATATTAAACGTTTAAATATTGTACATTTACACTTATTTATACAGTTTTTATACTTTATACAAACAAAAAAAAACATGGTTTTATTAAAATGTCTACATTTCTTTATTTTACTTACAGATATAATGCAGTTTTAACGAAAAATGTGCTTATATCAACAATGTTTAAAATATTCATGAAAAACCTATGAGAATGGAAAAAAAATAAATACATGGAAAGTAATGGAAAATTATGAACAAAAAAACCAAAAGAGATTCAACTTTTTTCCTCATATGCTCAGTGAAAATTAAAAAGTAATTAATTCATAGCACTTGCAAAATTTACAAAATATTAAAAACCAAACAAAAAACAGAGAAAAACAAAATCCCACCAAGCCAAAAAAAAAAGTGAATTTCGCCTTTACCTAAAGTCTGGTACAGATGAGTGTATATGTAGGAGAGTCTTCAACACCTGATATATTCAGACAAGGACCACTAAAATGTTAACCTATGACAGTTTAAAAGAATTACAGTGAACATTACAGAACACCAGTATTAACCAACATACCAAAGGGCCATAGTCAGCTTGCAGCAACACCGGACGTAAATTCTATAAAACTAACACATTTAGTCAAAACAATGTCGACTGGAAAAAACTACGAAACTGCCATGATGTTGATGGTGTCGTCCTCCCAAACGCATGTGAATAAAGCAAACGTAGTAGCTATTCGCGAAATTTTGAATCAGGAAGTTTCAATGGCATGCCAGGCAGCTAAACAAACAATGCACATGACCTTAAAAAAATCTCATGGAAATACATTTGAGTCAGCAGAAACTACGGAAGCAGTATCAGCAACACAACGGGCAACATTAATGGCTAAACCAAAAATGACGATAACCACAACAAAAACTCCATCAGTAAAAAAAGTGAACAAACAAAACAAGTTGCAACACAAACAGCCTCAACAACATCAAAAAACTGAAAATTGCTCAAGCAACAACAACAGCAACAGCATCAGCAGAAATGGCAACAATATCTGCAATAGCGATAAACTGAGTTTAATGCTAACGGAGGAGCTACAGCATGAGCAAAACAAAAAACAACATTCAAATATTGGTCCTAGTGACCCAGCTGCCATACGGGCCAATACAACAGCAACATCTCTACTATCCACATTAGTTGCTAAAACTGCTGCTGCTGATGCTGTTACCGAAACTACAGCGGCTCCAACTTTCACAAGAGCTACAATAAAAACAAAAGCATTAGCCAAGGATACGGAAAATGCGCTGAATGAAACACAATGGGCCAATGTTTGCTTTAATTCCAACAAAGGCTGCCCAAAGCAAAAATTCGCTACTACCACTACTACTACTGCTACAACGGATGATGATGTTCATACTCATCCTCGTTCAAATCAACAACAACAGCAACAGCAGCAGGCAAAACAAAATGAACAACAACGGGAAACGGATGAACAGCTACAGCATCATCCATGTGTGGATGCTAATGTTAGACATGTGCATGAAGCTTATACCCAAGCATATTGCAGAAGTGCGAATATTAGCCACGGCAGCAGCAATAGCAACATTCGCACAGTGCCCCAAATAAACAAGAAGAATATAGCCAACATTACCACCACTACCAACACTACCATCATTGCCAACAATACTACTGGATGTATCAACAACAAGAAGAGTAGCAGCCGCAGCAACAGCATCATCATTAGCAACCCCATTGCAAAAGCAACAACAAATGCAACTACTACATATGACATCTCTTCTTCGGCAACATTACCACTGGTTGGCATCAAAAATCTTCTCCTTCCGGTATTACTAGGACAACGACTACGACTGGGTCATGTCATGCAAATGGATTCTATGCTGCGTGTACTGATGTTTGGCTTTGTGTTCATCATCATGTCTCTACAATTTCAAACTGGTGAGTGAGAGTGCATTATCATTGTTGTTATTATTTTCGTATCTCTATCATGTATCTCTCGTTGACGTTCGTGTTCTTATTGCATACGAGACTGTATAAACAAAGACTATTGCTCTAGCCTATAAGTCCTATGTACGCATAAAGGAGAATACGTACACGCATATCAACATACATATGAATGCTCACATATTCGTTTAAACATAGACATGCTGATTTTCCTATGCTTGAGGTGGCTTAATTATTTTCGCTATGAGTTGGAAAAACTAAAATAAAGGCAATATCGTTTGTTTATTAAAAATATAAAAAAAAAAGTATATACGGCCGTAAGTTCGGCCAGGCCGAAGCTTATGTACCCTCCATCATGGATTGCGTAGAAACTTCTTCTAAACACTGCCACCCACAATCGAATTACTTAAGTTGCGGTAACGCTTGCCGATGGCAAGGTATCTTAAAACCTCCTAACACCATCTTCTAAATTGTATGTAAGTCCATACGTGGTATATATTAAATCAAAAATGATCGATCCAATACGTATATAATTCAGTTTGACATAAAATTTTGACAAAATTTTCTACAGAAATAAAATTTTAACAAAATTTTCTATAGAAATAAAATTTTCACAAAATTTTCTATAGAAATAAAAATGTTCACAAAATTTTCTATAGAAAGAAAATTTTGTAAAAAATGTCTACAGAAATAAAATTTTAACAAAATTTTCTATAGAAATAAACTTTTGACAAAATTTTCTATAGAAATAAAATCTTGGTAGATTATTTTTGGCGAGTGGCAACCATGATTATGAACCGAATAAAATTTGAAAAAAATTTTCTATAGAACTAAAATTTTGACAATGATGAAAATTTTATTATGAACCGAATAAAATTTTAACAAAATTTTCTCTAGAAATAAAATTTTGACAAAATTTTCTATAGAAATAAAATTTTGGTAGATTATTTTTGGCTCTAGTGGCAACCATGATTATGAACCGATATGGACCAATTTCTGTGTGATTGGACCAATTTCGGTATGGTTGTTAGCGACCATATACTAACACCACGTTCCTAATTTGAACCGGATCGGATGAATTTTTCTCCTCCAAGAGGCTCCGGAGGTCAAATCTGGAGAACGTTTTATATGGGGGCTATATATAATTATGGACCGATGTGGACTAATTTTTGCACGGCTGCTAGAGACCATATACCAATACCATGTACCAAATTTCAGCCGGATCGGATGCAATTTGCTTCTCTTTGAGGATTCGCAAGCCAAATCTGGAGATCGGTTTATATGGGGGCTATATATAATTATGGACCGATGTGGACCAATTTTTGCATGATTGTTAGAGACCATATACCAACACCATGTACCAAATTTCAGCCGGATCGGATGAAATTTGCTTCTCTTTGAGGCTCCGCAAGCCAAATCTGGGGATCGGTTTATATGGGGGCTATATATAATTATGGACCGATATGGACCAATTTTTGCATGGTTATTAGAGACCATATACCAACATCATGTACCAAATTTCAGCCGGATCGGATGAAATTTGCTTCTCTTTGAGGCTCCGCAAGCCAAATCTGGGGATCGGTTTATATGGGGGCTATATATAATTATGGACCGATGTCGACTAATTTTTGCATGATTGTTAGAGACCATATACTAACACCATGTACCAAATTTCAGCCGGATCGGATTAAATATGCTTCTCTTAGAGGCTCCACAAGCCAAATCTGGGGATCGGTTTATATGGGGGCTATATATAATTATGGACCGATATGGACCAATTTTTGCATGGTTGTTAGAGACCATATACCAACACCATGTACCAAATTTCAGCCGGATCGGATGAAATATGCTTCTGTTAGAGGCTCCACAAGCCAAATCTGAGGGTCCCTTTATATGGGGGCTATACGTAAAAGTGGACCGATATGGCCCATTTTCAATACCATCCGACCTACATCGATAACAACTACTTGTGCCAAGTTTCAAGTCGATAGCTTGTTTCGTTCGGAAGTTAGCGTGATTTCAACGGACGGACGGACGGACGGACGGACGGACGGACATGCTTAGATCGACTCAGAATTTCACCACGACCCAGAATATATATACTTTATGGGGTCTTAGAGCAATATTTCGATGTGTTACAAACGGAATGACAAAGTTATTATACCCCCATCCTATGATGGAGGGTATAATAACATTAGGACTGGTTGTCAGGTTGTCTTCGCCTAAAATATCTAATAATTCCTTTATTGAAATAGGCTATATCATATTTTTATTTATTTGTTGTCACCTTGCATTTTGTGGTTTAAATCAGATTCTATCAAAGACATATATCGATGTTAAACTCAAACAAGTATATATAGTTGTAAGTTCGGCCAGGCCGAATCTTTGTACCCTCCACCTTGGATTGCGTAGAAACTTCTACTAAAGACTATCATCCACAATCCAATTAATTAGGTTGCCGTAACACTTACCGATGGCAAGGTATCTTAAAATTTCCTAACACCGTCTTCTATAATGTAAGTTAGTCCATACGTGGCATATATTAAACTAAAAAAGGCCGATTAAATACGTATATTATTCAGTTTGACAAAATTTTCTATAGAAATAAATTTTTCCCTTCGTTTTGTTTGTTTTTGTTGGTTTATTCCTCAATCGTTATTGTTGTTTTTGATTTCAGCTTAATTTTTAAATTTTAAATTTAAATTTTTGACAAAATATTCTATAGAAATAAAATTGTGACAAAATTTTCTATAGAAATAAAATTTTGACAAAATTTTCTATAGCAATAAAATTGTTGTTGTTTTTTATTGCAGCTTAAAACCATACATTGACTAAACTACAAGTGTAGCTTAACCAACAGAGGAAAAGAATGTTTGTCAAATTTATTTGGGCAAAGCCCTATAGACTGCAAGATGGTTGGATGGACGCACGTTTCGGAATTACCACATTCCTCATCAGCATCCTCTACTTGCAGCAAAAAGAACAAAACCAACAATAACAAAACAAAATAAAATTTTGTAAACATTTTCTATAGAAATAAAATTTTGTAAACATTTTCTATAGAAATAAAAATTTGACAAAATTTTCTATAAAAATAAAATTTTGACAAAATTTTCTATAGGAATAAAATGTTGACAAAATTTTTTATAGAAATAAAATTTTGACAAAATTTTCTATAGAAATAATATCTTGACAAAATTTTCTTTAGAAATAAAAATTTGACAAAATTTTCTATAGAAATAAAATTTTAACAAAATTTTCTATAGAAATAAAATTTTAAAAAAATTTCTATAGAAATAAAATTTTAACAAAATTTTCTATAGAAATAAAATTTTGACAAAATTTTCTATAGAAATAAAATTTTGACAAAATTTTCTATAGAAATAAAATTTTGACGAAATTTTTTATAGAAATAAAATTTTGACAAAATTTTCTATAGAAATAAAATTTAGACAAAATTTTCTATAGATATAAAATTTAGACAAAATTTTCTATAGATATAAAATTTTGACAAATTTTTTTATAGAAATAAAATTTTGACAAAATTTAGTATAGAAATAAAATTTTGACAAAATTTTCTATAGAAATAAAATCTTGAAAATATTTTCTATAGAAATAAAATTTTGTTTTGTTTTGTTATTGTTATTGTTATTGTTATTGTTGGTTTGTACTTCAATCATAATTGTTGTTTTGATCTCAGCTTAAAAGCCTTTGCGTTGCGTTATAGACCGATATGGACCAATTTTGGCATAGTTGTTAGCGGCCATATACTAACACCACGTTCCAACTTTCAACCGGATCGGATGAATTTTGCTCCTCCAAGAGGCTCAGAAGTTCAAATCTGGTGGCGGTTTATTTGGGGGCTATACGTAAAAGTGGTCCGATATGGCCCATTTGCAATACCATCCGACCTACATCAATTACAACTACTTGTGCCAAGTTTCAAGTCGATAGCTTGTTTCGTTCGGAAGTTAGCGTGAATTCAACAGACGGACGAACATGCTTAGATCGACTCAGAATTTCACCACGACCCAGAATATATATACATTATTGGGTCTTAGAGCAATATTTCGATGTGTTACAAACGGAATGACAAAGTTAATATACCCCCATCCTATGGCGGAGGGTATAAAAAAGTTTTAGTTGTGTTCCTTTACGTACTACTAGTTACTACTTTTTACTAGAAACCGTTCCTCAACCCCAAAAAATAGTAAAAGTAGTAAACAATTTTAAGAGAACAATGTCAAAATGCATGTCTCTTTTAAAATTTTTTTACTACAAGTTACTCGACAAATTATTTCGAGTAAAAGTTGTAGATATGTCATGACAAAAATAATTATTTGTTTTCAAATTTTCCAAACTAAAGTAGTTCCAAATCGCTTTTTTTTGGAAATAAATCTGTAACTTTTTAATGGATTAAGATATCATCATAATTTTTTCTTTGTGCCAAAGCTGAAATGTTTTTCTCTATATTTAGAAGTTTGTAGGTCCCTAGTGGATTCACGGGCTGGTCTATAGACGTTGGAAGTTGGACACCTCGGATGTATGCAATTTAGTGTTACTTGGCAAACGCGCAATTATGCACCGATTTTCATGATTTTTGCTTTGCTGGATAGAACTTATAAACTACCATAAAAAGATTGTGTATGTGTGCGAATATATCTAATATTTGCGAGATAGGGCCTTACAATTTATTTTTTTGCAAAATTTGAACAAAGTGGGGTCTGTATTTTGAGTCTAGAAGGACTACATTCCTTATAAAATTCTACGTATTCTGGAGGAAAATTTTGTGCACCTTTGTGCTTTAGATTTAACGTGTAGACTCCATAATTTGGAATTTCAAAACAATGCCGAACCAATACCACTTGTTTCGAAAAAAGTACCAAAACATTGACCGACTCACACCAAATTCGGCACACCCTTTAATGGACCAAAAGTACCTCTACGTTTTGAATTTCATGCAAATCGGATAAAAGTTTTAATGTCTATGTCATGAAGACCCCAATTCGGGGGTCGGTTCATATGGAAGTAAAATCGAAACTTAGGCCGAAGTAGTCCCATCTTCAAAATTGACCTGCATGTAGAAGAAAAACGTGTCTGTTAAAATTTCAGCACTATAGGTTCATTATTGATGGAAGTAGCCTGATTACAACAGATAGCCAGGCAGAGAGACATCGTCTTATAATTTCTCCCTGATCAAGACTATATATACTTTATATAGTCAGAATTCGTTATTTGTATGTGTTACAAACGGAATGAAAAACCCCACCTTATAAGATACTGATAATATGCGCTATTACTCTACTTTATGGCCCAGAAGCCAAAGTTTTACTTTGATTAAAAATTTTGCAAAAGGAGTACTTTTTATAACAAAGTAAAAACCATAGCTTCTTTCTATCGTAATAAGGATTTCAAAGTTTCCTGCAAAAAATCTGCCATTTGTCAAAAAAAATTCTATATAAAAGTATTTAATTTACCTACATGTTTTGAAAATATTTATTCAAATCACAATGCTTCTTTTGTTTTTTATTTGACATTTTTACAATTTTTACTATATTTGCGTTCCTGTACATTTAACAAATATAGAAATCTGAGAGGATTTTCAATATTTCTCTCTTTTACTACTTTTTACTACGAGTAAAGTAAAGGAACACACCTTTTAATACATCAGGAAAGAAAATACTCGTATAGGTTAATTTTTATACCCACCGTTGGTAACACATCGAAATATCGATTTTCGACTATATAAAGTATATATGTATATATTCTTGATCAGGGAGAAATTCTAAGACGATTTAACCATGTCCGTCTGTCCGTCTGTCTGTTGCAATCACGCTACAGTCTTCAATAATAAAGCAATCGTGCTGAAATTTTCCACAAACTCGTCTTTTGTCTGCAGGCAGGTCAAGTTCGAAGATGGGCTATATCGGTCCAGGTTTTGATATAGTCCCCATATAAACCGACCTCCCGATTTGGGGTCTTGGGCTTATAGAAATCGTAGTTTTTATCCAATTTGCCTAAAATTGCACATCTAGAAGTATTTTGAGACCACAAAAAGGTGTGCCAAAAATGGTGAGTATTCATGTTTTGGTATAGCCCCCATGTAGACCGATATCTCAAATTGAAAATCTAAAAGTATTTTAGGACCAAAAAAGGTGTGCCGAAAATTGTGAGTATCGGTCCATGTTTTGATATAGCCACCATATAGACTGATACCCAGATTTTACTTCTTATGCTTCTACGGTCCGTGTATCGGATTTAGTTTTTATCGGTCCATTTGGCAAGGCCTCCATATAGAATTATTTCTCTTGTTGAGTTTCAAGAAAATTGCTTGAAACTGGATGTAGAATTTGCAGATTTTACTTCTTGTAATCATTTAAATAAATTTAAAAAAATCTACATATTTTAGATTTCCAATCAAGGAGTAATTTCATCATCTTCTTGCATGCTTACACGACATGTTTATGCTTATAAATTCAGAATCTGATATAGTCTTCGTAGGTAGAATCTTTAAATTTATCTTCGCAAAGTTTACTGGTTGAACTGCTCTGTTTGAGAACATCTATCATCAAACCCCCCTGAAATTTTCGAAGGAAACTATAATACTTGATTCATGGTGGTGGGTATTTAAGATTCGGCCCGGCCGAACTTACTGCTGTATATACTTGTTGAAATTTTTAGCTTGACTTTATTAAAAACGCCCATATCAAAAATGCAAGCTCTCAACCGCAATCGCCTAAATTTTGTCCACATTTGTCGTAGTTTTGGAACGAGTGACATTCGTGCTCAGGGCCGCCCTGAGCAATATTGCCAAAAACATCATTTGTCTACCTCGTTTCCTTCTGGGTATGTGGTGAAGGGTATTAAAATAATTTTCATGACCTAAACTACAGTTAAATTGGCTTTATCACATAATGGGATCACTTTATTTTAAGTGTAAGTTTTTTTCAAAAACGTACACTCAAATATGTAGCGATCGATCGATTTCCTTAGCTGATCTAGACCTTGATGTCTTTCCGTCTGTTTATGTATTCAGGTTGCAGTTATTAACAAATTTATACTAGATTTGATATAGGGTCGTTTTTGTGTTTGGAAAAAAGGATCGATTTTAGATATTCTTATCTTAACAAGTAATAATAATATAAAGGCTAAATAAAATACGACAAAAAGTTTTTAATTTCGCAATTCAACAACATTTCGTCATATGTTTACTTTTCTGGAACAATTGGTCTTTTTCCTGTTGTACACCAGCTTTATGGTCTACCTTTAACATAGTATAGCAATTGGGATTCATGCTGTAGAACACCATAGCAATTGCAAGTTTAATGGCCTAATGCTATTGTTCTATCACCAAGATCTATTTCTATGACTTTCATATATAGTTAAAAACAAAATTTTTTAGTTATTTCATAAAAAAATGCAAACAATTTACCAGAGTTGGAAAAAGTTTTTAGCAAGAAAAAAATATGTTTTCCTTTTTTAAATTGTATATCTGATTGCAGCTATTATCCATTTTCCTTTTTATCAATTTACTTCCGGTTTGCTGCATCCTCCTTTTTTTGTAAGTCATTGCAACGGAAATGGAGAAAAAAAAACCAAACAACTTTGTACGTTTTTACTCATTCATAGCATTCGGAATAAATTATAACCACATTTTGTCATTACCAACCACGAACTTCATTCGTCTCTTATGGTTGTCTGTATTATTGCTATGGCATGCCGTTGGTAAGGCATTCAGGCAAATAGCCCACGACCACACAAAACATGAACCTTTAACTCTTTTTTTCTAAACAATTACTTGACTTGGTTTTTTGCATTTTGTCTAGTTTTATTCATTTTTTTCTCTTTGGCCCCTATATAATGTGCCAGTTGTGCTTGCAAAACTAAACTTTATGTCAATTACATTCTGTAATTTTTCATTTTGTTAGAAATTTATTTTGCAATTATTTGAAACAATATTTCAAACAACGAACACTAACAGTGGCAGAGACATATACGGTCACACTAACACTTACACTTACACACACACTCACATACACATAGGGACAAATAAACATTTCAGTACTTAAGCATTCAGAAAACATTGTACCAAGTTGGCAGTAGTAGAGTAAAACTTGGAGTATTTACATACGGTTTCTGTTGGCCGTATTAAAAGGGTTATTAAATAGGAATTCATTTAATTACACCATCCATCAGTTTGATTGTAGCCTTTTAACTAGGCAAAACATGTCCGCTTACCTGCCGCAGGATAAGATAATATGATAAACATTCGGAAAAAAATCCAACGGATTTCAAGTTAGTTTCGAAATTCACATAGAAATTTCAATTTATTGGTGGAAACGATCACAGCTTTTTAAATTAAGGAAGGAGATAAAGCCCTCGTAGGTTAGGTATAGTGGCAGCCCGATATTTCAGGCCCACTTAGACTATTCAGTCCATTGTGATACGCCCTCGTAACACACAATAATTCCGGGCGAACGCAACAGTTTTCTTTCATCTGTGGTTTAGTGATGCCACCCATAGCACTATTAGTCGTTCAACAGAATTGACACTAATTTTTAAGAGAGATTTCACTCATGGAAGAGTTTCATACGTTGAGTATTTATATTTCTCCGACCGACATTTTATAAAAATTTTAATAAAATTGGATTTGGGAAATTCGAAGTAGCATTGTTCCGACACTGCTAAAATGCAAAAAATTAAACACACCTTTTTCTTCCTCCTGTGTGGAAGAGTATCCTATTTCAACCGCATAAAGGAGTAAACACTCATTATTTACTGTCAAATAAATCAGAACAAGTATATACGGCCGTAAGTTCGGCCAGGCCGAAGCTTATGTACCCTCCACCATGGATTGCGTAGAAACTTCTTCTAAACACTGCCATCCACAATCGAATTACTTAAGTTGCGGTAACGCTTGCCGATGGCAAGGTATCTTATAACCTCCTAACACCGCCTTCTAAATTGTATGTAAGTCCATACGTGGTATATATTAAATCTAAAAATATCGATTAAATACGTATATAATTCAGTTTGACAAAATTTTCTATAGAAATAAAATTTTGACAAAATTTTCTATAGAAGTAAAATTTTAACAGAATTTTCTATGGAAATAAAATTTTGACAAAATTTTCGATAGAAATGAAATTTTAACAAAATTTTCTTAGAAATAAAATTTTAACAAAATTTTCTATAGAAATATAATGTTGACAAAATTTTCTATAGAAATAAAATTTTGGTAGATTATTTTTGGCTCCATGATTATGGACCGATATGGACCCATTTTTGTGTGATTGAAGATCGGCTATATATAACTATAGACCGATATGGACCAATTTTGGTATGGTTGTTAGCGACCATATACGAACACCACGTTTCAAATTTGAACCGGATCGGATGAATTTTGCTCCTCCAAGAGGCTCCGGAGGTCAAATCTGAAGAACGGTTTATATGGGGGCTATATATAATTATGGACCGATATGGACCAATTCTGGCACGGTTGTTAGAGACCATATACTAACACTATGTTCCAAATTTCACCCGGATCGGATTTAATATGCTTCTCTTTGAGGCTCCGCAAACCAAATTTAGGGATCGGTTTTTATAGGGGCTATATATAATTATGGACCGATGTGGACCAATTTTTGCATGGTTGTTAAAGACCATATACCAGCACCATGTACCAAATTTCAACCGGATCGGATGATATATGCTTCTGTTAGAGGCTCCGCAATCCAAATCTGAGGGTCCGTTTATATGGGGGCTATACGTAAATGTAGACCGATATGGCCCATTTGTAATATCGTCCGTCCTACATCAATAACAACTACTTGGGCCAAGTTTCAAGTCGATAGCTTGTTTCGTTCGGAAGTTAGCGTGATTTCAACATACGGATGGACGGACGGACTTGCTTAGATCGACTCCGAATTTCACCACTACCCAGAATATGTATACTTTATGGTGGAGGGTATAAAAAGTAAATATTTACAAGTTTTTAGAAAATTATAGTAATAACATTTTTTTAAATGTAGGACGAGGGGAATATACCTTCCGAACATATGTATATATCGAAAATCGGTATTTTGTCTGCCAGCAAATGTAAATTTTAGTTTTTTACTTAAAAAAGTCTGACAAAAAGAATCTTCCCAATTTGTTTGAAAAATACAAGGACCACACTCTATCTTTTCAGTATATTTCAAGAAAATCGGAATACTTTAAATTTAGAAAACATCGGGCAAGGATAAGGTTTCCAGAAAATTTCGAGTACATCCTAGAAGTTTCAAGAAAATCTGAAAACTTTTAACTTTTAAAAAAATCTGGCTTTTCTTCTCCACTCCTCGCCCCAATAAAGTTGCGGATGTTTTTGTGTAGACTTAGCTTTTAAGGTTGAAAAAGTCCCCCTTCCCGACCAGACATCAAAAGTTGAGATACCACACCTATAGAAGGAATATGATCACATCAATCATGTTTCAAAAGCAAAATGTTATTTTTGGACGGGGAACATATAACATTGTTTGCGGCAATCATGTTATTTTCACAAAAATTATTTATCTGATTGTGTAAACCATTTTTAAGTTCGCCAAGGAAACAATATTTTTGCGACAAAAATGTTCCGTTCAAAAATAACACTTTGCTCTGAAACATTTTTGGGGTGATCACATTCCATATTTTCACCCATGGTCATCTCGTATGTCATCTAAAAATTTCAAGTAAATGGGTCCCGCCGTTTCCGAGACTACCCGGAACATATCCCAAACGAAATTTTAGACAAACAAAGATCATTTCTCATTTGTTTTTCGCTGTAAGGAAGTTTTTTTGGAAGTAAAGTATATACTTTTTGTGATAAACGTTTATTCTTTTCCAGGATGTAAAAACAATTTCATAAAGACTAACTCAAAAAAACAATCTATTCTGGCTAATTGAATTTTCCCTCACATCTTTCTCACTTCCACGAGGTTTTCTAGTTCTTAGCATCTTTTTTTGTAAACCAAACAATGTAGAAGAAATTATTCAATTTTATATATTTTCGCCTGGACGGTGAATCGAACCGCGGACCATACAATTTGTAAGCAAACATACTATCCATTGGGCTACGTAGCTGTTATTGACATCAATAGAAAATTATCGTTATAAGTTATATTTATATAGCATAGTTTGCGGCGCCCACGAGCCGATTAAATAAATTTTATTTAACAGAAACATACATTTAGTTGGGCGCCATCGATCAGTGGTTGGAACGTCCGCCTCGCACACCAAGGGTCCTGAGCTTGATCGCTGCTTCGACCGAATATCAAAAAGTTTTTATTATACCCTCCGCCATAGGATGGGGGTCTATTAACTTTGTCATTCCGTTTGTAACACATCGAAATATTGCTTTAAGACCCCATATATTCTGGGTCGTGGTGAAATTCTGAGTCGATCTAAGTATGTCCGTCCGTCCGTCTGTTGAAATCACGCTAACTTTCGAACGAAACAAGCTATCGACTTGAAACTTAACACAAATAGTTGTTATTGATGTAGGTCGTGTGGCATTGGAAATGGGCCATATGGGTCCACTTTTACGTATAGCCCCCATATAAACGGACCCCCAAATTTGGTTTGCGATTCCTCTAAGAGAAGCAAATTTCATCCGATCCGGCTGAAATTTGGTACATGGTGTTAGTATATGGTCTCTAACAACCATGCAAAAATTGGTCCACAGCGGTCCATAATTACATATAGCCCTCATATAAACCGATCTACCGATTTGGCTTGCGGTGCCTCTCAGAGAAGCAAATTTCATCCGATCCGGCTGAAATTTGGTACATGGAGTAAGTATATGTCCTCTAACAACCAGAAGCAACCAAAGAAGCAAATTTCATCCGATCCGCCTGAAATTTGGTAAATGGTGTTAGTATATTGTCTCTAATGACCATGCAAAAATTGGTCCACATCGGTCCATAATTATATATAGCCCCCATATAAACCGATCACCAGATTTCGCCTCTTGGAAGACCAAAATTCATCTGATTCAGTTGTAATTTGGTACGTGGTGTTAATATATGGCCTGAAACACCCATGCAAAAAATGGTCCATACTAGTCCATAATCATATATAGCCCCCATATAAACCGATCTCTTGATTTAACTACCGGAGCCTCTTGGAGGAGTAAATTTCATACAATCTGGCTGAAAATTGATACGTGTGTTAGTGTATGCCATGCAAAACTTGGCCCACATTGGGCCATAGTTATATAAAGGCCCCATATAAACCGACCCCTAGATTTGACTTCTTATTTGTAAATTGTTTAAAAGTCCAAAATGTGTGCCGTATCAAAGGATGTTTCCTTTGAGTGGGATCCCGGGAAATAAGAAAAAAATTCTAGCTTTCCCGGGAATGGAAACAATCTGACAATTTAAGACAATCTTTTTATACCCTTCACCACTACTGTGGTATAGGGTGTAATAAGTTTGTGCATTTGTATGTAACGCCAAGAAGGAGTAATCATAGACCAACCTTTTAGTATACGGATCGGCTTAGAATTAAATTCTGAGTCGATTTAGCGATGTCCGTCTGTCTGTCTGTCTGTTGGTGTATTTTTGTGTGCAAAGTACAGCTCGCAGTTTTAGTCCGATTGTCCTAAAATTTGGTACAGGGTCCTGTTTCGGCTCAAAGACGATCCCTATTGATTTTGGGAAAAATCGGTTCAGATTTAGATATAGCTGCCATATATATTTTTCACTGATCTGGTCATAATTGGCGTGTATATCAACCGATCTTCCTCAAATTCCGTACATCCGAATATTTTATGTGTTTAAAAAAACTTGCAAAATATCAGCCAACTCGGTTCAGATTTAGATATAGCTCCCATATATAGATTTCGCCCGATTTACACTCATTTGCCCACAGAGGCCAATTTTTTGCTCCGATTTAGTTGAAATTTTTGCATAGGGAGTAGAATTAGCATAGTAATTATGCGTGCCAAATTTGGTTGAAATCGGGTCAGATTTAGATATAGCTCCCATATATAGCTTTCGCCCGATTTACACTCATTTGCCCACAGAGGCCAATTTTTTGCTCCGATTTAGTTGAAATTTTGCATAGGGAGTAGAATTAACATTGTAACTATGCGTGCCAAATTTGGTTCAAATCGGTTCAGATTTGGATATATCTCCCATATATAGCTTTCGCCCGATTTACACTCATATGACCACAGAGGCCAATTTTTTACTCCGATTTAGTTGAAATTTTACACAGGGAGTAGAATTAGCATTGTAGCTATGCGTGCCAAATTTGGTTGACATCGGTTCAGATTTAGATATAGCTCCCATATATAGCTTTCGCCCGATTTACACTCATATGACCACAGAGGCCAATTTTTTACTCCGATTTAGTTGAAATTTTGCACAGGGAGTAGAATTAGCATTGTAGCTATGCGTACCAAATTTGGTTGACATCGGTTCAGATTTAGATATAGCTCCCATATATATGTTTTTCTGATTTCGACAAAAATGGTCAAAATACCAACATTTTCCTTGTTAAATCGCCACTGCTTAGTCGAAAAGTTGTAAAAATGACTCTAATTTTCCTAAACTTCTAATACATATATATCGAGCGATAAATCATAAATAAACTTTTGCGAAGTTTCCTTAAAATTGCTTCAGATTTAAATGTTTCTCATATTTATACCCTTCACCACTACTGTGGTACAGGGTATAATAAGTTTGGTTTTTACTAAAATTGTGTTCCACCCTAGTGCATTAGCCGACTTAAATTTTGAGTCTATAGATTTTGTAGAAGTCTATCAAATTCTGTCCAGATCGAGTGATATTTAAATGTATGTATTTGGGACAAACCTTTATATATAGCCCCCAACACATTTGACGGATGTGATATGGTATCGAAAATTTAGATCTACTAAGTGGTGCAGGGTATAATATAGTCGGCCCCGCCCGACTTCAGACTTTCCTTACTTGTTTGAAGATAAAGAGTGGAACTTTTTGAAGAGATATGTTACAAAAACTTTTACAAAAGCAAAATGTTTCGGAAATTAGTTTTTCAAGTATTATAAAGCTAAATAGCTTCCTAAAAGTTTCTTTATGTCAAAGAAGCCGCACATCCTCCGGTCGAAATCAATACCAAAATCCTTAAGAGAAAGTCAAAATCTTTGCATCCAAGTAATCTTTTGTTGGGATGTGTGAAAATGAGAAAACTATACTTTAGTTTGTAGTTTACCGAAAATAAATTGTTTTTTGTTTAGTTTCTTAATTTAGTAAAAAGTCCTGATATGACTATCTGCGTTTTTTTCATTAAAGGTTAAAAGTACTATGCCTTACGCTTTGCAATCTCATTTCCATTGGCAAGGAATAGGAAGAAAACGAATAGATTGACTGTTTTTTTTTTCAAACCATTGATTTCTCTTTTATCTCTACATTTAATTAATTAACATTAAGCGAAACAAAAAAAAAAAACTTGGAAAATTTTTCCAAAACTAATTACTTAACTTAAGTTGAAATTTGCTTTACGAGTGCGTTTTTTTTAACGCGTTTCCAACTTTATTTTCCCGCAAAACTTCATTTGTAATCGAAGAACCCTTTGTTCCGCATCTAAAACTAATGTTTGTCCTGTTTCATGATTTTTGACATAGAAAAAATTGCCAAATACAAAGAACTCAAATGAAAGAACAACAGAAAAACGAATTCATGCAAATGGTGCTCTCGTTGGTTCTTCATAAGCAGCGGCAAGAAGAACATGCTAACGGATATGTACATGGAAATTGTGATAATGGTACTCGAAGGGTTGCTGCATGGAAATCGCCCAACCACCTGACCATTATTGAAATCAACAGAGAAGTAGTTTCTGTGAAGTGGACAGCAAACAGAAATAAGTTCAAACAATAGAAGAATTCGTCTTGTACAAATAATTGCCTACTATCTAAAAGAAGGAATTGTGATTAATATTCGAAAATAAATTTTAGTACAATATTTTCATATTTGCCAAAAGGAAAATGAAAGAATGAAAGACCAAAAGAAAGATGGAACTGTCAATACGAAGGATTCCTTTTATATTTCGGAATTGGTCCATCATAGTGTTGTAATCTGCCAACTGGCAGCTCCGTCATGAAGCTTGAAATTTATGAGGTTATACGCACTTGAAACGTTTTGACATACGAGTGCTATTTGAGTTGTTTACAGCAACTTAAATAAGTCAACTCTCGCCAAAAATGGAACTAAATCGTGAACATTTTCCCGCTATTATTTTTTATAACTTTGGACGATGAACTTAATTCAAATTTTGAAAAAGAAACTCCGTCAAAAGGACCAGTGTTAACCAATGGTATAATTAATTCAACCGAGGTCATAGTTCACTTAAAGGCGAATTTAGTGAAGGTCGCTGTAGAATCAGTTGTTGTTACGGAAGCCATTGATGCTGTGCGACCACAAAAGGTTCGTATCGATTGCTCTTCTGATTTTCTGATTTTCAAAAAGTTCATTTTTATTCCATTAAATCAACTATATACGTACATAAGTAGAACTGAACTTAAGAAATTAATTATTGATAAACCAATCATATGAAGTACTAACTTCCTTCATTCTCAAACTTAAATAAACTCTTGCTGCAGATCTACCACAGACACAACTTCCTAACAAAAAACAACTAAAAAATGTCATCTCCAGTCCGTCTCAAAAATTTGGGAATACAAAAAAAAAGACAAAAGTTAATATAAAATGAAAACTTAAAACTAGGGCTTAAAACTATGGCTTAAAACTAAGGATATTTACAATATTTACAAAATATATTTACAATGTCCACCTAAGTGGTCAGGTCTACTGTGCAGTCAAATAGACCGTGTCGTCAAGGTCATAAGTCCCATATCTTCTGTGATAGAACAATAATTGTCCATCCCTGTACAACAGTCCGTTCTCCTCTAGGCCCAGAAGTGAGGCCGGCGACAAGTGGGTCCTGCCAGTAAGACTGTCAACGTCCCCCCGAAAGCCCAACATGTCAACAACCATTCCGTTTGGAACAGTCTCCGAGTCTCGCAAAAATACCAGAGCATCCCTCATCATCACCACATCAATACGCAACACATTCGCACAATCATACACTGCCCTCGCAGAGGGACTTCGCACCGTGCCATCATCCAAAACCATGGGTCTCATACCAACACACGCTCTCAAGATGCCTCTCTCCCATATCCTAAGTCTCTCCATCTGCGCTGACGAAATGCCAGCCCAAACGGGGAAGGCGTAGGTTATGACAGGTCGCACTATCTGACTGTAAATCAGAAGTTTGACCCGTTGAGAGAGGCCTCCCCTCATAGCAATCAGCCTCCTATACGCAAAATAAATACCCTTGCCCTTCGCCAAGGTGTAATCCAAGTGCCTACGAAACGAGAATCCAGTATCAAAGACCACGCCAAGGTACTTCAGCGAGTCCGTCACGACAACAGAAGTGCCAGCGATCAACAACTCAGGTCGAAATGACACGAAATTGGGAAATACCGTGCCAGGTCGCCCAGTGATGACGACCGCAGAACACTTCCTGACATTCAGCCTGAGTCTCCACTTGGAGAAATAGCTGTGCAAATCCTCCAAGTAGAGATTAAGACCACGCTCAATCGAACTGGCCCTGGGACCAGAAAACGCAACCATAACATCGTCCGCATACGCTAGCAGCAAGCCCCTTTCGGGTGGTTCAGGGATATCACTTGCAAAAATATTATAGAGTATCGGCCCAAGGAGTGAACCTTGGGGCACACCCACTGAAACATTCCTCCAAGTCGACATTCCATCACCTACTCTCACAGCAAAAGAGCGATCCCGCAAGAAACTTGCTACCATCCCACACAGACGCTCACCAAAGCCGAAGCGGGACATCTTGTACAAAATCCCGTCATGCCACACAGAATCAAACGCCTTGGCGAAGTCAAGGCCAACAGCAATTGTACCATACCTCCTCCCCAGAGACCTAACAACATGCGTCGAGAAAACACCCAATGCGTGAGATGTGGACAGACCTCGCCTGAACCCGAACTGGAAATCCTTGAAGACCCCATTCTCCTCCGCGAACGACCTAATCCTTACTAGGACGAAAAATTCAAAAAGTTTGCCAAACGATGACAACATTGAGATCGGTCTGTAGCCCGAACAATCTTCACGAGAGCCGCCAGCTTTCGGTATTGGAATGACAACTGCCTTTTTCCACGCCTTTGGGAAGTATCCCAAATTAAGGCAGTGGTTAAAGAGGACAGCTAGAAATCCAAAAACCAAGATGCCAGCTCTCTTGATGACTGTATCCGGGATACCGTCCAACCCAGAAGATCTCTTGGCAGGCCTTAATGCCAAGGCCTGCCCAATATCATCAGGCCTGACAAACCCTCCATCAGCCCAGAGAGAACGATCCGATATCATTGCCCCATCCGCAGAAAATGTGCCACAAAATGTTGTCAGAGGCGGCCCTCGTCCAATACCATCCGCAACCACGCCGACATTATTGGCGAAGTCGTCATCATTCATATTAACGGGCGCAGAAGACTGCAGGAAGTCGGCTAGAACCTCTGCTTTGTGAGCATCGACAGTCGCCTGACTACCGTCAGGACAACGCAAAGCACCAACAGAGATTCCTGTCGACAAACCGGCAGCCCTTTTCACCCGTCCATATGTCCGATTATCCACCTTAATGCCACGAAGATAACGCTTCAGCCGATCCTCCTCAAACCGTCTTATAGAACCGTCAATGACAACATTAATCTCACCAATCATAGCCCTGATCTCAGATCGCCTCTCAGGATCTGGCGTCCTGCGAGCCGTCCTACAAAGCCCACGCCGCTCACGAATAAGGCCAACCAAATAAGGCGGAAGATCAGGAAGAGATTTCCTATTCCTAACTCTGGGCACAGAACGGTCCACAGCCTCACGAAACACATTCACCAAACCATCCACACAGTCATCAATCTCATTCACTGTGACATTTCTGTCAACCGGAAGCATGTGCCCCTCCAAACCATTCATAAGATGAGACCTAAATCTTCTCACATTCATACGTCTATAATCTAAATATCCAACTCGCTCTCGCCTAGCAACATCATTCACACTCAGAAACAAACAAATAGCCCTATGGTCTGACTCAAAATCCACCGCATCCACAAGCCCCCCAGGGTTCAACACAGGAAGACCAGGGGAGATCAAAAATAAATCTATAAATGACCCGTAATCGCCATTTGGCCTGGTAGGTCTATTCGCAGCACAAGCTACTAAATTCGGCGAATTCAGAAGGAATTCGGCGAATCTTCTACCCCTATGATCCAACTCGTTGCCACCCCAGGATGGATGCCTCGCATTGAGATCAGCACCAACAACTACTTCGACCTCATCATATAATGAAAGAATCGCATTAAAATCATCCACACGCAAAGCAATAGACGGAGGCAGGTACAATGAAACAAACGAAATCGAAGACCCATCATTCATCCACACTCTAACAGCACACGACTCAACCACACCAGTATCAAGCACAATCTCATCACACCTGAAGTCATCTCTTACCACGACAGCCGTCCCACCTCCAGACCGACCCTGTCTATCCCTGCGAAACACCCGATAACCATCGATGGCGAATGTATGAGAGGCCGAAAGCTTGTGTTCCGCCAATAGCAAAACATCTGGCTTTCGTTCTCTCATAAACATTGCCAAAAAAATGTCTCTTGCTCAGGGATATGCAAGAGTTGACGTTCAGAAACACACAATTCAATTCACACATTGACAAGCACACGCATCATGGCCAAAAGGGCCTCATTCTCACCTTTTTCCTTAACCAGTCTTTCATATCGTGGAGCAAATTCCCTCATTCGGGCAAAAACTCCAATGAAATCCCCACCAAAGACACGCTGACAGGCGTCGAACATGTCGGGCTTACGATTTGAGGCACCTGATGAGGGTACCCCCTTCGTAATTCCAACGCCACTTCTGACAGCGAGGGGGGGATTTGGGCGCGCACCTAGGGCGGCAGCATATGACATGCTAGCAACGCGATCAGATTTAGCTTTGGCTTTCGCCTTAGCTTCCTCTTTACGCTTTGCAAGCGCTGCCATAATGGCTACCCTACGTGGGCACTCCAAGGAGCCAGCCGTATGCCCCACGACATCACAGTTCACACATCTCACAGGGGGGCACTCTGAAACCACTCCAGAAATCGGGTCAATAACGCCCTGAGCAGCAATCTCCCTAGAGGGGATATGACAGTCCCCCGGTCCATGAGCGCCCCCACACTTCACACAGCGAAGAGGCATACTACAATTCTCGGAGACATGTCCAAACCTTTGGCAGCGGAAACATTGGGGGGGACCCTTCGATTTGTCCTTGGTGAACCGAACTACGCAGTCGAGGACTGTCCGTAACTTGTACAGCTCCTCGACGTCACTAGTTCGGTCCACGCGCAGGACCCATTTGTCCTCAGCGATATTCTTCACACTCAGTATGCTGAGCTTGAAAGTGATTTTCTCCCCCGAGAAAAATCCTAAAACCTCCTTCTCACTATACTCACTCGAAAGTCCGTGAAGGACAATGGTGTAGGGCAAAACACACTTTGGTGTATGAGTGTGGCCCATATACTTTCGATCCCTAAAAATCGACGTGACCTTCTCAAAGTTCTTCAGACCCTTCACCTTTACATTAATCACCCCTTTTCTTACCATTGCTCTTAACAAAATGCTCCTAAAATACCACAGCAGTCGAGTGATCGACACCTGAAGCAGTAGTTGATGTGTTCTGAGATGTTTTTGTAGCCTTTGGCACGAATTATGGCCTTCAAACGGCAGACAAGCCATCGCATATTCGTTTGACCCATCCCCGCGCATCACCTACCCAGCAAAAAAAGCGTCACCAAAAAAGTAGTGAAAATGTTCTTTTTGGATCCGGAAGTGGTGCCAAATTGACGCAGAAGCGACGAATTTAAAATGGGCTTGTCATAGGCTGGGTGTCCACCATTTCAACAGCAGCTGTACTGAATTTGTATCACTTCTTAAGGTGTGAGGAGAATTAAGTGTTATGAATGTGAATTAAGAAATTTTTTGATATTTTGACAAATAAATAATTTTTAAAATTTTTTATGATGTTTTATGCATTATAACGCTTGTCTGGAACGTTTTTCATCAAATATTTTCAAAGGTTTTTCGATAAATAATTTAGAAATTTAAATAATTTGTACCATTTTATTAATTCTTACTCTGGTTTTAACCGATTTGAAACAATAAAATTTTAAATTTCCTATTAAAAATACGAAAAATACGAGTTATAACAAAATTGACTCAAATGAACTTCCTGGGAAGAATATCTTTGGGAGGGCATTTTTGGAAGTTCTTTTAAAGTTGGGCCTTGCGAAGAACTTCCAAATTTTTTTGCTGGGTACTTGAGATGATCGACACATTGATATTTTTAGTTCCGACCTTAGGTTAGGTGCACACAAAAATTGTTTTTCTGATTCAAACACGAAACTAATTGTTCCAATTAATTTTTTAATTAAAATGTCTTCAATCACAGAAATGATAGTATCAATTAAAAAATTAATTGGAGTTAATTGATCCAATTGTTACTATTAATTTTTGTGATTGATCTTTGTAACAATTAAAAAAATTGTTGAATCAATTAAATTTTTAATGGAATATTTTTATACCCTACACCATAGGATGAGGGGGGGGGGGTATATTAACTTTGTCATTCCGTTTGTAACACATCGAAATATTGCTCTAAGAACCCATAAAGTATATATATTTTGGGTCGTGGTGAAATTCTGAGTCGATCTGAGCATGTCCGTCCGTCCGTCTGTTGAAATCACGCTAACTTCCGAACGAAACAAGCCATCGACCTGAAACTTGGCACAAGTAGTTGTTATTGATGTAGGTCGGATGGTATTGCAAATGGGCCATATCGGTCCACTTTTACGTATAGCCCCTCTATATACGGACCCCCAAATTTAGCTTGCGAGGCCTCTAAGAGAAGCAAATTTCATCCGATCCGGCTGAAATTTGGTACATGATGTTAGTATATAGTCTCTAACAACCATGCAAAAATTGGTTCACATCGGTCCATAATTATATATAGGCCCCATATAAACCGATCCCCCGATTTGGCTTGCGAGGCCTCTAAGAGAAGCAAATTTCATCCGATCCGGCTAAAATTTGGTACATGGTGTTAGTATATGGTCTCTAACAACCATGCAAAAATTGGTTCACATCGGTCCATAATTATATATATCCCCCATATAAACCGATCCCCCGATTTGGCTTGCGGGGCCTCTAAGAGAAGCAAATTTCATCCGATCCGGCTGAAATTCGGTACATGGTGTTAGTATATGGTCTCTAACAACCATGCAAAAATTGGTCCAGATCGGTTCATAATTATATATAGCCCCCATATAAACCGATCACCATATTTGACCTCCGGAGCCTCTTGGAAGACCAAAATTCATCCTATTCAGTTGAAATTTGGTACGTGATGTTAATATATGGCCTCAAACAACCATGCAAAAATTGGTTAATATCGGTTCATAATTATATAGAACCCATATAAACCGATCCCCATATTTGAACTCCGGAGCCTCTTGGAAGAGAAAATTTATTCCGATCCGGTTGAAATTAGTACGTGGTGTTAGTATCTAATAACCATGCAAAAATTGCTCTATATCGGTCCATAATTATATATAGCCCCCATATAAATCGATCCCCAGATTTGACCTCCGGAACCTCTTGGAGGAACAAAATTCATCCGATACGGTTGAAATGTGGTACATTGCGCTAGTATATGGCCGCTAACAGCCATGCAAAAATTGGTCCATATCGGTCTATAGTTATATATAGCCAATGGTCAATCACACAAAAATTGGTCCATATCGCCAAAAATAATCTACCAAAATTTTATTTCTATAGAAAATTTTGTCAACATTTTATTACTATAGAAAGTTTTGTCAAAATTTTATTACTATAGAAAGTTTTGTCAAAATTTTATTTCTGTAGAAAATTTTGTCAAAATTTTATTTCTATGGAAAATTTTGTCAAAATTTTATTTCTATAGAAAATTTTGTCAAAATTTTATTTCTATAGAAAATTTTGTCAAAATTTTATTTCTATAGAAAATTTTGTCATAATTTAATTTCTATAGAAAATTTTGTCAAAATTTTATTTCTATAGAAAATTTTGTCAAAATTTTATTTCTATACAAAATTTAGTCAACATTTTATTTCTATAGAAAATTTTGTCGAACTGAATTATATACGTCTTTAATCGGCCTTTTGTTTGTTTGTTTAATATATCCCCCGTATGGACTAACTTATAATTTAGAAGACGGTGTTAAGGATTTTTTGAGATACCTTGCCATCGGCAAGTGTTACCGCAACCCAAGTAATTCGATTGTGGATGACAGTCTTTAGTAGAAGTTTCTACGCAATCCATGGTGTAGGGTACTTAAGATTCGGCCTGGCCCAACTTACGGCCGTATATACTTGTTTAAAACTCAATTAAAATGTCAATTGGAAAATTTTTGGTGAAATTTTTTTCTGTGTGGCAGCCCGATTTCGTGTTAAGCTCAATGACAAGGAACCTCTTTTTTTTACAGACGAGTCCGAAAGGCGTTCCACATTGCAGTGAAACCACTTAAAGAAGGTTTAAAACTGTCAGAAATGTCACCAGTATTACTTAGGTGGGATAATCCACAGCTGAAAAACTTTTTGGTGTTCGGTTGAAGTAGGAATCGAACCCACGACCTTGTGTATCCAAGGCGGGCATGCTAACCATTGCACCACGGTGGCTCCCGACTTAGTCTCCAAAATGCTACCGGCGCAAAAGTCCCACGGATTGAGATATGTAATTTTTGATGGTCATTTTGCGGTAGAAATAAAGCGAGTAATCTGCTTTTTAAGTCATTCATGATTGACGCATGTGGAGTTCTGCTAAGTCCTATTGGAATGCCCATGGTCTGCGGCTGAAAGTTTTGTCTGCCCAGGGCTTCAGGAAAATTTTCTGATAATATTTGGCATTTATTTTTGACCCCACGGCCGATGAATACGTGCGGGGACTTTGATAGCACAGGAATGGCTGAAAAACGGATAAATTAAAATATATTTCCTAGAATCAAGTACGCAAAACTCAAAGTTAAAACATAAGTATGTTCCAAATCATTGGAGTAAAGACTAAATCTTTGGAACCGTTTCAGTGCATTATATCTTTTGTCTTGTTTTTGTCCATGACAATTTTTCGCAGTAAAGAAAAAAAATCTCAGTAAATATAATCCCAAAAGGTCTTTATATTAAAGAAGCAATATCATTGACTCAGAATCAATACCAAATTCCTTAAAAGAAGGTCAACTTTTTTGTTATACCGAGTCTGAGGTTTAATACAACCAAAGTCAATCGATTTCACCTTTCCACTTACTTTAACAAACTTTACTGCTCAAACCATGTTTAAACGATTTCTCCCTTTTTCTTTCGTCCCTCTGATGATCCAATGTGATTTGCTTAAGCCATATTCCGTGCATATAATGATGAATATTCTGTGTGAAAACTATTGGCGAAGAACCACAAATACCAAAGGACAATGGTTTTGAGACTGTGTAGTAAAAACCGCAACAATAATAATAATAACGGGAACAACATCAACAGCAATAATAATTGATGGAAAAATACGAAATGCGTTCTCACCAAACGGAAATACGCGGGATGAAGAAACTCCAAAGGCGTAGGAAGTCTAGAAATCACTACCCTTTGCTAAATTTCTTTTTCACTTTGTCATTATTATTATTATTATTATTATTATTTGTGAGGGGGCGGGGTTTATTCTGTTACTGTTATGCCCATTTTTGTTTTCGTTTTGCACACAGTCACTGTTGGTCCTTCGACAATAATTCCAGTGGTTTTTCACAAGGCCAACAGTTGCAACAAATGCTGTTCTTTGCTTACCATAACCCAGGCAACAGCCATTACCTTAGCGAACAATATTAGAAATGGAATACAAGCACGATTATTTACGACGATTTGCCTCGATATGACCGCACAGCAATATAACAATAGTCTGTGGTTAGTGACCAGTGTTTGTTGAGGCGATAACTAAAAATAAATGAAACACCGGAAGGTGGGACAGAAAAAAACGAACAAACAAAAATCAAAGCAAAGAAACCAGAAAAACGCAAATACAACGGACCAGGAACTTGAATATTTGTGGTTCATTGTTCACTTCAATATATTCGTGGATTTGGTTTGCCTTACACTCTATTCTATAAGGATGTTAAAATCCATGGAAATCAGATTGGTGCCTATCACTCTGTAGATAGAGTGACTCAAGATGTTATTGTTGAAATTTTTAAACGCAAAATATAAAATGATCGGAAAACGGGGGCAGTAAACATTGTGCTTTTGTTACATTTATTTGAATTTCGCCAAATAAAAAAAATAACAAACCTAATATTTTAAAATATTTGCTTTTTCGTGCCAGTCACATGCAATTCCTTTGAACATCTTGTGAAACATATTTATACAAGGTCGTGGGTTCGATTCCTGATTCGACCGAACACAAAAATGTTTTTCAGTGGTGGATTATCCCACCGCAGTGGTTTCACTGCAATGTGGAACGCCGTTCAGACTCGGCTATAAAAAGGAGGTTCCTTGTCATTGAGCTTAATATGGGTGCTCGTATTTAGTTTCACTTCTTGTAATTCGATTGACTTTGAATACCGCTTCAACTTGAATGAACCAGAGTTTAGGGTTTTGCTTCCAAAATGGTGGAATTTTTACGTTGGTTGCCAAGGCAATCTGAGGCTGTGCCTGTTGAAAAGCTAAAGAGTTTTGACGGTCTGAGCCTTCTCTTCCAGTATTTTCTTCAGTCATAGTGTTCTTATGTCGGGGTCACCAATGTAGGTGGTTCAAATAATGCACGCTATTTATCAAAATTTTAAATTATTTATTTTTAGAAATTGATAGCAATAATTTGAAAATGTAAAAATTGAAGTGAAAAAATAATTTGACAAAAAACACAAAACAAATTAGATTTAAAAAATCAAAATTAAAAACGAGTGTCGCCACATGGTATCACAATGGACTGAATAGTCTAAGTGAGCCTGATACATCGGGCTGCCACCTAACCTAACCTAACCTAACCTAGTATATGGTCTCTAACAACCATGCAAACATTGGTCCACATCGGTCCAAAATTATATATAGCCCCCATATAAACCGGTTCCCAGATTTGGCTTGCGGAGGATCTAAGAGAAGTAAATTTCATCCGATCCGGCTGAAATTTGGTACATGGGATTAGTGTATGGTCTTTAACAACCATGCAAAAATTGGTCCACATCGGTCCATAATTATATATAGCCCCCGGAGCCTCGTGGAAGAGCAAAATTCATCCGATTCGGTTGAAATTTGATACGTGGTGTTAGTATATTGTCTCTAACAACCATGCAGGAATTGGTTCATATCGGTCTATAATTATATGTAGCCCCCGAAGCCTCTTGGAAGAGCAAAATTAATCTGATTCAGTTGAAATTTGGTACGTGATGTTAATATATGGCCTCAAACACCCATGCAAAAAGTGGTCGAAATCAATCCATAATCAATAATCCTCCATATAAACCGATCGCCAGATTTGACCTCCTGAGCCCATTGGAAGAGCAAAATTAATCCGATTCGGTTGAAATTTGGTACGTGATGTTAGTTTATGGTATTTAACAACTATGCAGGAATTGGTCCATATCGGTCCATAATTATATATAGCCATATAAACCGATACCCAGATTTGACTTTCGGTGCCTTTTGGAGAAGCAAAATTTATCCGATCTGAGTGAAATTTAGTACGTGGTGTTAGTATATGGTCTCTAACAACCATTCAGGTATTGGTCCATATCAGTCCATAATTATATATAGCCCCCATATAAACCGATCCCGAGATTTGGTTTTGTAGCCTCTTGAAGGAGCAAATTTCATCCGAGTCAGTTGAAATTTGGTACATTGTGCTAGTATATGGCCGTTAACAACCATGCCTAACTAGGTCCATATCGGTCTGTAGTTATGTATAGCCGATCCCCAAAAAAAATCTACCAAAATTTTATTTCTATAGAAAATTTGGCCAAAATTTTATTTCTATAGAAAATTTTGTCAAAATTTATTTCTCTAGAAAATTTTGTCAAAGTTTTATTGGTAATGAAAATTTTGTCAAAATTATATTTCTATAGAAAAATTTGTCAACCTGAATTATATACGTATTTAATCGGCCTTTTTTGTGTGTAGTAATACTCCGTATGGACTTACTTACAATTGAGAAGACGGTGTTATGAAGTTTTAAGATACCTTGCCATCGGCAAGTGTTACCGCAACACAAGTAATTCGATTGTGGATGACAGTCTTTAGTACAAGTTTCTATACAATCCATGGTGGAGGGTACATAAGATTCGGCCTGGCCGAACTGACGGCCGTACATACTTGTTGGACTTAAAATACTTTTACATTTTGAATTTCAGTTAAATCGGAAGAAAATTAGGGTGTCTAGACGCTCAAGAAGTCAAATCGGCAGTTCGACCTATATGAAGGCTATACCAAAACCTCGACCGATATACACCATATTCGGCACACTACTTTGTGGACCTAAAATAAGGCTAGATTTCCAATTTCAGGCAAATCGCATGAAAATTGCGGTGTATAGGTGCTCAAGACCCCAAATAGGGAGATCGTTTTATTTGGGAGCTATATAAAAACCTGGCCCGATTTGAACTTGGCCTGCGTGCGGACAATAGACGAATCTATGCCAAATTTAAGGACGATAGCGCCATTATTGAAGTCTGTAACGTGATTACAACCCAGCAAAAAAAATTTGGAAGTTCTTCCGAAGGCACAACTTTAAAAGCACTTCCAGAAGATGCACTCCCAATGATGTTCTTTATTTTAACTACCCAGGAAGTTCTTTTAATTCAATTTTTTATAACATGCTTTTTTCATACTTTTAATGGGTAATTTTACCTTTTTTTTTGTTTCAAATAGGTTGCAAACAGAGTAAGAATTCGTAAAATGGTACAAATCATTTAAATTTTGTCGAAAAAAATGCCAAATCCAATCTGAAAAAATTTTGAATTTTTGAAAATATTTGAAGGCAAACGTTTCCGACAATCGTTAGAATCCATTACAAATTATAAAAAATTTTAAAAATTTTTATTTGACAAAATATCACAGAATTTTTTAATTTACATCCAAAATATTGAATTCGGATCACACCTAAAGAAGTGATGCAAATTGAGTGCAACGGCTGTTGAAATTGAGGACTTCCGTCCTATGACAAGCCCATGTTAAATTCATCGCTTCTGCGTCAATTTTACACCACTTCCGCATCCAAAAAGAACATTTTCATTACTTTTTTGGCGACGCTTTTTTTGCTGGGAACAGACAGGCCGATGCTCAGATTAATCGTCTTACAATTTTTTCGTGATCAAGAATATATATACTTTATATAGTCGGAAATCGATATTTCGATGGAATGGTAAAATTATTATACCCCCATTACCTATGGTGGTGGTGGGTACAAAAAGAGGAAAAATTATACACAAATGAAAGAGAGAGATTTACTAAATTCGTGTCTCCTACAAAATAGTTTATAATTTCTCAAAATTTGTACAATTTAACAATAATTTGCCTATGTGAACTTCATATTGTACTAAAGACATTTTTGCAATTTTGAACTCCAATTTTTTCCTTCAATCTTAAAAATTTTCTTTAACAAGTAAAAAAAAAAAAATAAATAATAATTATATTTAATCAATTTTATGACGTTTTCGACAAATTTATTTATTTTATTTGTATTTACTTATTTATGTGAAGCCGGCGTGATATTTGCGTTTGTAATACAGTTTAGTTAAAATTTTCTGAAATTATCCTAAATTTTCTCAAATTAACCAAAATTTTCCTTGCTGATGGGTTCACTGTTTTTAAGAGTACCTAAAGGGTGATACGGTCAAAATTTGGTCAAGGGAAAACGCGTGTAAATCGGTGAAATCGTTTATTTAAAAAATCAAATTAAATTTCTTTTTCAAGTTCAATGAGTATAAAATTCAGGAAAAATATTCAGTTAGGCTTTCGCTTTTCCAAATCCGAATTGCTGGGCCTCACGCTTGACACCTGCCATCAGATTTTGTACAGCCACCTTGTCCACCTTCTTCGCCGCAGAAAGCCAGTTTGCCTTGAACTACGGCTCGTCCTTAGCAGTTTTTTTGGTCTTCTTTAGGTTCCGCTTGGCAATAGCTCAGTTATTCTCAATCGGAGCTTTGGCGTGTTGGGAGGGTTCTTGTCCTTGGGAACCAACTGCACGTTGTTGGCGGCGTACCACTCTATGGCCTTTTTACCGTAATGGCAAGATGCCAAATCCGGCCAAAACAGTACGGAACAACCGTGTTTCTTCAGGAAAGGCAGCAGAAGTTTTTTCAAACACTCTTTCACGTAAATTTCTTGGTGGACAGTCTTGCCAAACCAGATATTTCTTTGCGAACTTTGACAGTTTTATGTGCTTGAAAATATCTGCTACCTTTCCCCTTCCTTTTGCCGTATAAAACTCCTGTCCCAGAAGCTGCTTGTGCACCGAAAGAATTTTCTTCGTAAAAAGAACGAAAAATTTCGTTAAAAGTACGAAATTTGTCATTGTTTTACAACCAAAGAAACTTTTCATTAAAAGTACGAAATATTTCGTACTTTTTACGAAGAAAAGTTCTTCAAAAATGTTCGTAGTTTGTCAGAAAAAAATTCGTACTTTTTATAAAGAATCTTCGTACTTTTTATGAAAAATCTTCGTACTTTTTATGAAACAATTTCGTTCTTTTTATGAAAATGTTTCGTACTTTTTATGAAAATTTTTCGTAGTTTTTCTGAAGAATGTTCGAACTTTTAGAAAAAAAAAATTATAGTCGAAAGTGCATTTGGTTGTAGTTGCAAGTGTGAAAAATGACATCACTACTTTACATCTTAAGTTTTTGAATAATTTTTAGTTTTATTGCTTCACTTTTATTCATAGCGCGCTATCACCCAAATGAGAAGTAGCATTGACTTGCATAAAAAATAGAATAAAGGAATACACTCAAGCACATTATAAAAGACAATTTAATGCCGCGAACGGAAATTTTATAACTTCAATGAAACTTCTTCGTTATTTCAAAGAAAATGTTTCGTATTTTTATGAAGAAATTTTAACGCAGAATGTTTCGTAAAATATTCGTAAAAACTTCTTCACAAAATTCATGAAATATGAAGAAAGTTTCGTAAAAAGTACGAACTTTGTACGAAGAAAAGTTAATGTAGAATGTTTCGTAGAAGTTTCGTATATTCGTAAAATGTTCTTCGTAAAATTTACGAAAATGAACGAAAATTTCGTTATTTTAATGAAGAATTCAGGAAGAATGGTTAATGAAGAATTCTGCGTAAAATTAACGAAGAGAATTTTTTCGGTGTGGTCGGCTTTGACGTAGGTTTCGTCATCCATTACCATGCAGTCAAACTTCGTCAGCATCGTCGTGTACAGCCTCCGGGATCGCACTTTGGCCGTCGTATTTTGTTTATCATCGCGAATTGGAGTCCCTACCTTCTTGTAAGTCGATAGTCCGGCTCGTTTTTTGGCTCGATGCACGGTTGTAGATGATACACCCAGCTTATTTGCGGCATCTCGGAGAGAGAGGTTAGGGTTTCGCTTGAAACTACCGGCAACTCTCTTTGTTGTCTCAGCGGCTTCCGGTTTTCGATTTCCCCCCTGATCCAGACTTCCTGGCTGTCGACAAACCTTCCCCACACACTTTAATTACATTTGTAACGATTGATTTGGCAACTTTTAGCGATTTTGCCAGCTTTGCGTGCAAGTAGCTCGGATTTTCGCGATGCGCGAGCAAAATTTTGATACGCTGCTCTTCTTGCTTGGACGGCATATTGACAACTGAAGAGTGAATTCCAAAATCAAAATAAGAGCAACATTCTACACACGCACACACCCTAAAAATGAGGGGTGTTCAGGTTTTTTAAATGCAAAATTGAAAGAAATACGTCAAGTTTATATTGACCAAATTTTGACCGTATCACCCTTTAAAACTGTAGCTGGTACATCGTTTGGGAACAACTACAGTTTTTTGTTTTCTTTCAATCAAGTTTCGTTGAATATACTTGTATGTGCCCCACATAATGGTATATAAATAGACTTGAGTACCATTCAAATTATTAATTCAGTTATGATTTTTATAGAAATTCATTTAAAATAGTTCAATTATCAATAAAGTTCTTTTAAAAAATTCAAAAAATTGACAAACTATGAAGTTTGGCCAAGACTCTTTAGTTTTAAGCAGTGTTGTACTAAAAGTGGAGTCTAAGTTTGGAATTTTAAGATATCGGTAACACGGTTTTAAGGGGATCTGTTAGCTTATGAAGATAAAAAAAAATGAAGAAATCAATATCAAAAACGTTAAGGTAAAAACAAGCTGTTTTTCAGATCCCTCTCCTATTGCTAAGGGTTTAAAAATCTTTGTGCTTTGCAGAACACGTTTGAAATAATCTCAATCTAATATACTTGGGGCTAAAGCTCTCCCAATACAATATTTCTGTGCTGTTTTATTTCTTTTTTCTTTTGTTTATTCCTTACGGATATCTCATGTTCCAGCAAACAGAGACTACATTTTATTTTGCCTCAAATGCTTGCCTTGCCTCTGTGGTTGTACCAAAACTTCCTCTATGTGTCTCAAAAGGATTGTTTTTCGGTTCGTTAAAGCGGTCGATGGCAAAGAGTTTGTTTTTTTACATTTCTTTGCCTTTGTTGTTAATAAAATTAAAACTTTGTAAAACTATTTGTAATGGTCAGGCATAACTTTTATTTTGGTCAAAAATGATTTGTATATGGGTTAGAAGTTTGTTTCAAGCTCCCGCATAGAACATGCTGCTTTTGATAATTTGAAGTTTTTTTTTTCATTTCTTTATTTTTGTGTATTTTAACATAAGTGGCAGAAGTTAGAATGATTTTTTTTTAACATGAATATTCAATTATATTTTATTTAATACTATATGAAAGCCTCTTAATAAAACTAAAGCGATGGTATCGAACTTTGTGAGAAACCTACTGCACTTCTGATGAATGTTAGAATTTGTGTATAATTTTGGCTACTGTCAAATTCTCCCAGACTTGCATAACGGTACCCAAGGGATTTCTTTTCTGAGGAATACAATTTTAAACAAAGTTTTCTGCTTCTTATGGTCGAAATGGAATTCTGAGTCGTTGTAGCGACTATCTGCCACGGTAATTTCCGAGTGAAACCACCTATCGATTGAAGCTTGGCAGAAGTAACCGTTGTTTATGAAGGTCGGATGGTATTCCAAATAAGCCATATCGGCTTATTTGGAATACCTCATATATTGGAACATGGTTAGGTTAGGTTATGTGGCAGCCCGATGTATCAGGCTCACTTAGACTATTCAGTCCATTGTGATACCACAGTGGTGAACTTCTCTCTTATCACTGAGTGCTGCCCGATTCCATGTTAAGCTCAATGACAAGGGACCTCCTTTTTATAGCCGAGTCCGAACGGCGTTCCACATTCTAGTGAAACCACTTAGAGAAGCTTTGAAACCCTCAGAAATGTCACCAGCATTACTGAGGTGGGATAATCCACCGCTGAAAAACTTTTTGGCGTTCGGTCGTAGCAGGAATCGAACCCACGACCTTGTGTATGCAAGGCGGGCATGCTAACCATTGCACCACGGTGGAACATACCTCACTATCTTCTCTAATAGTGAAATAGTGTTATACCTAAATATGAACCGATTTCAACCAATTCCTGTCTTCTAGGGCCATGTCGGTGCATATCGAACGTAAGTTATATATGTGAGCTTTATCTAAATCTAAATTAAAATACAATTCTCTTTTAAACTTGGGTTTTGTGTACTTGCTTCTAGGAAGCAAATTTTAATTTTTCGCTTTTTCAGCTTTTTTCTTAAAAAAAAAACAAGTTAACGACAACTTTTATTCCAAATTCAGACTCGACTTCCAGTAGAAATTATGCTATGTTTCAAGTAAAAAATGTCTTTAAAATAAAGTGTTGAAAAACGTATCCTATATTTGAACGATTTTTTGCTTTGTAGTCAAGATGCAAAAAGACAACAAATTTAAAGACAATTTCATTAAATTTAAAGAATTTTTCTAAATTATTAAAGTCAAGTTGACCTTAACCCAAACATATTTTCTTTCATGTTATGATACCCATTTTTAAGTCAAATCACTTAATTATAAGGACAATACGACTTCATTGAAAAGTTTATCGACTCTTGGACTAGGAAAAAATTTTATATTAGAGAAATGCGTCGTCTATGCTAAGCAAAATTTGCATTCGTATTTTAAAGACATGAAATCTTTGACCTCAGGACAATATGTTTTTCAGTGTACTTGTGCAAAATTTAATTGGAGGGAAACTTTGGTCTTGGAGTAAAAATTTCGTCATATGAGTCTAAATCGGGTGGAAGATTTATATGGGAGCTATATCTAAATCTGAACCGATATCAACCAAATTCAGCAAATTTGAAAATATTGCTAATTGTAGCTTTTATGCAAAATTTGAAGTAAATGAAATTAAAATCCTGATATTCGACCCTTTTTGTAAAGGAGTACTCTGTTTTCGTTTAGTCTGACATTGCTTAGGTACAATTCTATCAAAAATGGTTGATTTTATACTGTTTGGTAGATTGGTAGGATTTTTAATATTTTTGTAGATTTTTCAAAATATTCCGCACCAACTACGTGGTACTTCACAAACTTTCTATAGAAATACAATTGTGACAATAACTTCAATAAAATTAAAATTTGGCCAAAATTATCTATTGAAATAAAATTCAGATAAAATTTCCTATAGAAATAAAATTTTGATGAAATTTTCTACAGAAATAAAATGTGGACAAAATTTTCGAGAGAAATAAAATTTTGACAAAATTTGCTAGAAAAATAAAATTTTGACCAAATTGTCTATAGAAATAAAATTTTGACAAATATTTCTATAGAAACAAAACTTTCACAACATTTTCTATAGAAATAAAATTTTGACAAACTTTTTTATAGAAATAAAATTTTGACAAAATTATATATTGAAATAAAATTTAGATAAAATTTACCATAGAAATAAAATTTTGGCGAAATTTTCTATAGAAATAAAATTTTAACCAAATTTCCTATAGAAGTAAAATTTTGGCAAAATTTGCTAGATAAATAAAATGTTGACAAAATTTTATATAGAAATAAAATTTTGATAAAATTTTCTATAGAAATAAAATTTTCATTCGTTTTCTTTTGTTGGTTTTGGTCTTTAAGCATTGTTGTTGTTTTTTGATTTCGGTCTAAAACCATGCATTGACTAAACTACAAGTGTAGCTTAACCAACAGAGGAAAAGAATGTTTGTCAAATTTATGTGGGCAAAGCCCTATAGACTGCAAAATGGTTGGATGGACGCACGTTTCGGAATTACCACATTCCTCATCAGCAACCTCTACTTGCAGCAAAAACAAAATAAATTCGTACAAACATATCTCTTTTCCTATGCCACTGTGAAATCATCGATTTGAGTGCAGTTGGCTAGGTTTATTTTGAGCGTGCTTCTCTTTTTTTTATAGAGATATGTTTGTACGAATTTATTTCGGCATAAGCCGGCTATCATGCAAAACCTTTTTTCGGAAGGTTCAAGTGTGGCTCATTGTTGGGTTTAATGAACTGCCTGAATTTATTTTGATAATTGGTTGATAGTTTTGCTGCAAGTAGAGGATGCTGATGAGGAATGTGCACACAAAAAAAATTTTTTCTGATTCAATCACCAAATTAATTGATCCAATTAATTTTTTAATTGAAATGTCTTCAATCACGAAAATGATAGTATCAATCACAGTTTTAATTGGGCATAGAAAAAATTCTTGATTAAAAAATTAATTGATTTTTTCAGCAAATTTCAATTAATTTTTTAATTGATTTAATTAAAAATTGATGTTGATTGCAAAACTCAATTAATTTATTAATTAAAAAAGGTAACTATTTTTAATTACTTTCTGAATTGTCTTGGGGTTTTATTTCGATTAACAAATGATTGTTTGAAATACATTTTTAATTAAAAATTAAAAAAAAAATCAGCACTTTTTCTAACTGAATTAGTCTTCCGAATTTGATTAAAAAGTTAATTGTATCAATTAATTTTTTAATTAAAAATTTTAAAATTTTCAATCATTGGCTTAATTAACTTAATGTTTCTATCATGATTAAAAAGTTAATTGTATCAATTAATTTATTAATTGAAAACATTTTCAACTTCAATTAACTTTTTAATTGGAAATATTTTGGTGATATTTTTTTCTGTGTGGTAATTCCGAAACGTGCGTCCATCCAACCATCTTGCAGTCTATAGGGCTTTGCCCAAATAAATTTGACAAACATTCTTTTCCTCTGTTGGTTAAGCTACACTTGTAGTTTAGTCAATGCATGGTTTTAAGCTGAAATCAAAAAACAACAACAAATAAAATTTTGACAAAATTTTCTGTAGAAATAAAATTTTGCTAAATATTTCTATAGAAATAAAATTTTGACAATATTTTCTATAGAAATAGAATTTTGACAACACTTTCTACATAACTAAAATTTTGATATAATTTTCTATGGAACTAAAATTTTGACAAAATTGTCTATAGAACTAAAATTTTGACAAAATATACTAGAGAAATAAAATTTTGACAAAATTTTCTATAGAATTAAAATTCGACAAAATTTCCTATAGAACTAAAATTTTGACAAAATTTTCAATAGAACTAAAATTTGATAAAATTTTCTATTTATTTATTTACAAAATTAGACTTATAGTATAATATAAGAATAATATTACAATAGTAGCATTGGCTACAGAGGCCATCAGCTAATCTATAGAAATAATCTATATAATCTATAGAAATAATATTTTAACAAAATTTTTTATAGAAATAAATATTGAAAAAATTTTCTATAGAAATAAATTTTGACAAAATTTTCTATATTAAGAGTTTACAATTAGTAAATTTAATTTATACATATTTGAGTTTCTGGCAATGTTTGATTATTAACAAGATTCATTGAAAAGTAAACATCACAAAAACTAAAAACTGATCTCATTTGTTGTAATATCTAGTGTAATGTCCCGAAAAATGTATATAGATGAAAAAGTAAAGTAAATAAATATGAATTAATAAATTGAAATTGAAAATTTTCTATAGAAATAAAATTTTGACAAAACTTTCTATGGAACTATAATTTTGACAAAATTTACTAGAGAAATAAAGTTTTGACAAAATTTACTAGAGAAATAAAATTTTGACAAAATTTTCTATAAAAATTAAATTTTCACAACATTTTCTATAAAAATAAAATTTTACAAAATTTTCTATAGAACTAAAATTTTGACAAAATTTTTTTAAGGAAATAAAATTTTGACACAAATTTTTTATAGAACTAAAGTTTTACAAAATTTTCTATAGAACTAAATTTTTCACAAAATTTTCTATAGAAATAAAATTTTGACAAAATTTTCTATAGAAATAAATTTTGACAAAATTTTCTATAGAAATAATATTTTGACAAAATTTTCTGCAGAAATATAATTTTGACAAAATTTTCTACAGAAATAAAATTTTGAAGAAATATGTATAGAAATAAAATTTTGACAGCATTTTCTACAGAAGTAAAATTTTGACAAAATTTTCTATAAGAAATTTTCTATAGAAATAAAATTTTGATAAAATTTTAAATAGAAGAAAATTTTCACACAATTTTCTAATGCATAAAATTTTGACAAAATTTTAAATAGAAATAAAATTTTGACAAAATTTTCTCTAGAAATAAAATTTTGATAGCATTTTCTATAGAAACAAAATTTTAACAAAATTTTCCATAGAAATAAAATTTTGAAATTTTAGATATCCAAAAACAGGCCTAACAGGATTTGTCGATTTAGGTCAACATCGGAGTATAGAAAGTATAGAAACTAAATGTTGACAAAAATTTAATAGGAATAAAATGTTGACAAAATTTTCTATAAAAATTAAATTTTGACAAAATTTTCTATTGAAATAAGATTTTAAAAAAATATCTACAGAAATAAAATTTTGACAAATTTGTTATAGAAACAAAATTTTGAAAAAATTTTCTACAGAAATAAAATTTTGAAAAAATATCTACGGAAATAAAATTTTGACAAATCTTTTATAGAAACAAAATTTTGACAAAATTTTCTGCAGAAATAAAATTTTGACAAAATTTTCTATAGGAATAAAATGTTGACAAGATTTTCTATAAAAATAAAATTTTGACAAAATTTTCTATAGAAATAAAATTTAGACAAAATTTCCTATAGAAATAAAATTTTGACAAATTTTTTATAGAAATAAAATTTTGACAAAATTTTCTGCAGAAATAAAATTTTGACAAAATTTTCTACAGAACTAAAATTTTGAAGAAATATCTATAGAAATAAAATTTTGACAGCATTTTCTACAGAAGTAAAATTTTGGCAAAATTTTCTATAAAAATCAAATTTTGACAAAATTTTCTGTAGAAATAAAATTTTGATCAAATTTTAAATAGAAGAAAAATTTTCTAATGCATAAAATTTTGATCAAATTTTAAATAGAAGAAAAATTTTCTAATGCATAAAATGTTGACAAAATTTTAAGTAGAAATAAAATGTTGACAAAATTTTCTCTAGAAATAAAATTTTGATAGCATTTTCTATAGAAAGAAAATTTTAACAAAATTTTCCATTGAAATTACATTTTGACAACATTTTCTATAGAAATAAAATTTTAGCTAAATTTTCCATAGAAATAAAATTTTGAAATGTTAGAAGTCCAAAAACAGGCCTAACAGGATTTGTCGATTTGGGTCAACACCAGAGCATAGAAATGTCGACCATTCCAAATTGCAGATTACAACAAATTGTGACGAAAAATCAATTAATAGTCCTATTACAAATTTTTTAATGGCAATTTTTGTATTAAATAATTTAATATTCCCGTTAAATATTTATGTTTCGTTTTTACTTTGTTTTGCCTCATGACATTCTGGCTTATTAATTGTCCCTCATTTGCTTTACTCCTTAATTCGTTTTCACACTGAGGTTGCTAATTACAGTGGATCTTGGTAATTCGGTGACACAGTGCTCATTGTGGCATAATGATACTTGACATTATGCTTATTGACAGAGATGGGAGGGACAGACGGAAAGTCTGAATGACAAGGATGTTGGCCAAAATAATTACATTTATGTCAAAAGAAGCAAAGAAAAACGTATCGTAAGCTTCTTAAGGGTCATTAAGGCAACTCATTTCATATGCTGGAAAGGCTTGTTTTACCCCTCTCGTATGGCTTACTTTCTCTCGCTCTTTCTATCACTGTCTCTTTGAATACCAAAGTAAGAGGTTGGTTTTTCAGTTTTAATAAAAAAAAAAATAACAACACTAATGTGTTTATTTTTTGTGTAAGTGTATACACTGGCATAATTTGTCATTACAAACTAAAGTTTGTGTTTGTGGGTGTGCGGAGAGAGTGTGCGAATGAATGAGTTATAGGGGAGTGAATGGGTATGCGTCAAACATTTCTTTAAGACCAAAGAAACCGGAATTAATTTTCTGTTTACTCTATGAGCTTCTTTAAAAGAAAATGGAATGTTATGACATGGTTATGGAATTAAAATTATTTATTTTTGAAATTACATATGTATAAGGGTGTTTACATTCTCACATGCACTAGGGCAAATACACACACATACACACGTCCACTCTTACTTATGTTCTAAAAAAAAAATGAAGAGCGAGGAAAACCAGAACCCTTTTGCTACTGTCTTCAAAAAAAAAAAAAAACGAAATTGCGTGAGCGGTGAGTGTATATAGATGAATGTGAGAGTATGTGTGCGTGTTTGTTTTCATCACTTTGTTGTTTATATGTCAGCGACATACTTCCGTTTAATTTATGCCTTATTTCCTCTACTTTGATGTCTCATTTACAGTTAAGGGTTCTGCTTGCCTATCTTCTTGGTTGTCTTCTTCTTGGTCGTCTTCTTCTTTTCGATTTCTTCACTTTCTCATTTTGCAACCGCAAAAGAATGCACAGTGAAAAGAAATATTTCACTCGTTCCAGACTAAATGGATGTCTTGGCCTGACACAAACACACTGACATTTATACCCATGCATGTGTATACGTTTACCCTTATGTGAAATCGTACAAACCATGGGAATGTGAAATATCTTTCACATGATATTATCGTAGCTACTTTAACTCACACATGCACACCTTCTCATTTGTACATTTCCATGCACAATTGGCTCAAAGCCTTCAAGCTTGAAGAAAAATGTGTAAGCTCTAGTATGAATTAATGTTTGCAGTTAGATTGAGCAAAAAGTAACCTATCATAAATAGACCTATTAGGAATCGCATATACATTAAGGTGGGTCGTTTTGTTCACAAAAATATCATTATTGGTATTACTATGCGAAACGAAAATAATGCAATAGGCCAAAAGTCAGGTTCGGTTTATGAATTAAAAATCATTTTATTATTGCCATTACTTTTTGCAAACTAATTAAAAATATCAATTAAAAGGCAACATATAATACAGCGGTTCCTAAATGGGCTGGCGCCACGCCAGTTTGTTCAGGTTTTTTATAATTACTGAAGTTTCAGGAAAATGTGGGTTTCCTGAAGCTCCATTAGTGCTACGTTAGTTAATGAATTTTCAAACCGTACTATCAACATATCTGTTGTATTGTCTATATATTCCATATGGTAGTTAAAAAACTAACTGCTGAAATTATTCCAGTTAATGTAAGCCGGAGAGAAGATATTTGTAATTTACATACTGTTAACTGGCAGTTAAACCTTAACGTAGCTACAAGAAAATGGCCGTAAATTTGTTGAATTAAAACACAAATGTGTGAGCTCAACATAACGTCAATAATTTACTGGAAAAGAACGTTTGAAACATTTCGACATATTAATATATACCCAAAGTTTGAAAGAAGTACAAGTTGTATGCAATTCAATAAGATGTTAAAGGTTTTAATTATTATTCGTTTACTACCGTTATATGCGATGGCTATATTTCTGGGTAAAATATCGGAACTCGTATCCACTTTTGTCTTCACACATTTTAAAAATTTTTATACAATTTTCGTCAATTTATCTAAAAAGTCAAAATATCGGTCGTGCCTTCATGTTGAAAATGATTTGAGATGTGCTTTATTATTAATAGTATCAAATATTAAAAAAAATGGTTAATGAACAGACAAATTGGCATATTTCCCACTAATTGTTAAACTTTTATAGTAATATTCATTATCATTAACATTGTTGTTTTTTTTTTGTAATATTCATTAACATGATTAAATAAAGCTATACTTTGCCATTGGAATTTGTTACCACAATTCGAGTAATTAGATTGTGTTTGGTAGAACATTGTACGCCATCCTTGGTGAAGGGTACATAAGATTGGCCTGGCCGAACTTTAGGCCGTATATGCTTGATTTGTCTAGCCCAGAATCCATGTGGTCTTTTTATACCCTCCACCATAGGATGGTATATTAACTTTGTCATTCCGTTTGTAACACATCGAAATATTGGTATATTCTGGGTCGTGGTGAAACTCTGAGTCGATCTAGCGATGTCCATCCGTCTGTGGAACTCACGATAACTTCCGAACGACACAAGCTATCGACTTAAAAAATGGCACAAGTAGTTTTTATTGATGTATGTCGAATGGTATTGCAAATGGACCATATCGGAACATTTTTACGTATAGCCCCCATATAAGCCAACTCCCAGATTTGGCTTGCGGAGCCTCTTGGAGGAGCTAATTTCATCCGAACAGGATGAAATTTGGTACATAGCGTTAGGTTAGGTTAGATGAGGTGGCAGCCCGATGTATCAGGCTCACTAAGACTATTCAGTCCATTATCACTGAGTGCTGCCCGATTCCATGTTAAGCTCAATGACACAGCGTTAGTATATGACCTCCAACACCCATGCAAATATTTGTCCATATCGGTCAATAATTATATATAGCCCCCATATAAACCGATCCCCAGATTTTGCTTGCGGCTCCTCTTGGAGGAGTAAACATCATCAGATACAGTTGAAATTTGCTATGTGGTGTTAGTTATGACCTCTAACACTCATGCAAAATTGTCGATTTGATCCTCTTGAAGGAGCAAATTTCCACAGATCCGATTGAAATTTGGTATGTGAGGTAGTAGATGGCCTCTAACACTCATGTAAGGATACTTTTAAGACACAATTCTCTTTTAAATTTGGGTTTTGTGTACTTGCTTCTAGGAAGCAAATTTTAATTTTTTGTTATACCTTCCACCATAGGATGGGGGGTATATTAACTTTGTCATGTTGCTCTAAGACCCCATAAAATATATATATTCTGGGACGTGGTGAAATTCAAAGTCGATCTAAGCATGTCCGTCCGTCCGTCTGTTGAAATCACGGTAACTACCGAACGAAACAAGCTAACGACTTGAAACTTGGCACAAGTAGTTGTTATTGATGTAGGTCAGATGGTATTGCAAATGGGCCATATCGGTCCACTTTTACGTGTAGCCCCCATATAAACGGACCCTCAGATTTGGCTTGCGGAGCCTCTAAGAGAAGCATATTTCATCCGATCCGGCTGAAATTTGGTACATGGTGTTAGGTTAGGTTAGGTTATATGCATTGGCGGAGCTAGAAATTTTCTCTGGGGGGGGCCATGCCCCCCCCAGACACCCTTCAAAATTTTGTCGAAACTTCCGAAGCGATAAATTACGCCTATTGAGAAAACTATACATCCTCAATTTTATTGCGGTGTTAAAGGCAATATGCAGCAAAATCAATCAAAAACAAAAAAAAAACTCAATCACAAAAATTAGTTGTATCAATTAATTTTTTAATTGGCTTTGATGATTGATACTATCATTTTTTTTGATTGAATACATTTCAATTAAAAACAAGTAAGTAAAGTCTAAAGTCGGGCGGAACCGACTATATTATACCCTTCAACACTATGTAGACAAACATTTGTGTTACCATCTCAACTACTTAAAATTTGCTGGGAGCTATATAAAGGTTTGCATTTCCAGATACAAATACTTTTAATGGAAACATTTTTTTGTACTTCTACAAAAACTCTAGAATTAAAATTTAAATCGGCTAACGCCCTGGGATGATACACAATGTTAGTAAAAAATATGCGAAATATGAAGCGAGAGAAATTTTAATGCAATTGTACAAAAGAGATTTATGATTTTTCAGGCGATACATATGTATTCGAGATATAGGACAATTAGAGTAATATTTACAATTTTTGCTACTCAGCAGTGGCGATTTTACAAGGATATTGGTTAGATCTCGCCAAGATATGTGTAGGGCGAATTGGAGCCTTATTTAAAACTCATCCGTTCTGTGGAAATTTTGGCATTGCAGTGTGTAGGATATGGCTAAGATATGGGGAAATCATCACAGAATTTTGTGTAAACTGTGAGAATTTTGGCCATATTTGTATTCTCTGTGGAAACTATCCAGTCAATTGGAGGAAAATCCCATTGAAAATTGGTCTAAAATATGAAACAGTCGACCATATTTCCCCAACTCTGGTGTACGTATATATGGGAGCTATATACAACCCGAACCAATTTTGACTTAATTTGGCATGCATAGTTAGAATAATAATTCTGCTATCTATGCGAAATTTCACGTAAATGGGAGTATAACTTTGGGCCCCCTGGTCATATGAGTGCAAATCGGACTGGAGATATATATGGGAGCCATATCTAAATCTGAATCGATTTCAACCAAATTTGGCACAATTACCTATACTACTAAACGTACTCCTTGTGCGAAATTTGAAGCAAATCACGGCAAAACCCTGGATTTTGAGGCCATATAAGTTCAAATCGGACGAAAGATATATATGGGAGCTATATCTAAATGTGAACCGATTTCAATCAAGTGTACCAAGCATTGGTAGAATGCCAATTCTACCCTCTGTGCAAAATTTCATGAAGATCGGTAGTAAACTTTGGGCTCTGTGGTCATATGAGTCTAAATCGGACGAAAGATATATATGGTAGCTATATCTAAATCTAAACCGATTTGGCTGATATTTTGCAAGATTTGCGAGATTCATTAAATATTTGGATGTACAGTATTTCAAGAAAATCGGTTGATAAAAACGCTAACTATGACCACATCGTAGATAATTATATATGGCAGCTATATCTAAATCTGAACCGATTTTTTTCCAAAACCAATAGCAATTGTCTCTGTCTCAAGAAACGGCCCTATGCCAAATTTGAGGACGATCGGACTTAAATTGTGAGCTGTACTTTGTGCACAAAATAACATATACAGACAGACGGACGGACAGACAGACAGACAGACGGACATCGCTAAATCGACTCAGATTTTAATTCTTACCCGATCGGTATACTAAAAGATGGGTTTATGACCACTATTTTTTGGCGTTATATACAAATGCACAAACTTATTATACCCTGTACCACAGTAGTGGTGAAGGGTATAATTAATTAGATCAATTAATTTCATATAATTGATACAAAAAATATTTTATTGTGTGTGGGAGCCGGTTCCACGACACCGCTATAAATAATCAAATAGCAACTTACCATTATCTAATATAACAAAAAATAAAAGCATTGCTTTAAGTATGTGTTTGAAAAATATTTTATTTAAAATGTGTGTTTTAAAACAGGACTAGAAATCATAAAGCAAAACATAAACTTAACATATTCATCGTGTATAAAAAATACTAAGAATAAAAAATTAAATAAAAGGCAAAAAATAAATTGAATATTATAAAACGTCTATCTTCGATTAGTTTTTAAAAATTCTGTGAGAACAGAATACAACGAAGCAACTGTTGAGAGCAGCGGTGCCAACTCTGTGGATTTTTCGTGATTTTGACGATTTTAGATGGTAAATTGGGCATGTGACGATTCATGATTTTAATCATCGTAGTTATAAATTGACTATTTTTGAAAATGTGCGTCTCAAGTTTCCTTTTAGTGTTTTTATTACGTGTTTTTAGTTGTAATGTAAATATCAATACTAAAAAATATGCTTAACATACTCTCTCTGCCACAATCTTAATTGGATTAAACACATCGCAAAGCTTGAATTAAAATATAAAACAACTGTAGCTTTGATTATTCTGGGGGGGGCATAGCCCCCCCCAGCACCCCCCTAGCTACGCCAATGGTTATATGGCAGCCCGATGTATCCGGCTCACTTAGACTATTCAGTCCATTGTGATACCACAGTGGTGAACTTCTCTCTTATCACTGAGTGCTGCCCGATTCCATGTTAAGCTCAATGACAAGGGACCTCCTTTTTATATGGTGTTGGTATATGGACTCTCACAACCATGCAAAAATTGGTCCACATCGGTCCATAATTATATATAGCCCCATATAAACCGATCCCCAGATTTGGCCTGCGGAGCCTCAAAGAGAAGCACATTTCATCCGATCCGGCTGAAATTTGGTACATGGTGTTGGTATATGGTCTCTCACAACCATGCAAAAATTGGTCCACATCGGTCCATAATTATATATAGCCCCCATATAAACCGATCCCCAGATTTGGCTTGCGGAGCCTCAAAGAGAAGAAAATTTCATCCGACCCTGTTGAAATATTGAACATGGTGTTAGTATATGGTCTGTAACAACCGTGCCAGAATTGGTCCATATCGGTCCATAATTATATATAGCCGCCATATAAACCGTTCTCCAGATTTGACATTCGGAGCCACTTGGAGGAGCAAAATTCATCCGAATCGGTTCAAATTTGGAACGTGGTGTTAGTATATGGCCGCTAACAACCATATCAAAATTGGTCCATATCGGTCTACAGTTATATATAGCCGCTCCCCAATCACACAATAATTGGTCCATATCGGTTCATAATCATGGTTACCAATCGAGCCAAAAATAATCTACCAAAATTTTATTTCTATAGAAAATTCTGTTAAAATTTCATTTCTATAGAAAATTTTGTCAAAACTTTATTTCTATAGAAAATGTTGTCAAAATTTTATTTCTATAGAAGCTTTTGTCAAAATTTTATTTCTATAGAAAATTTTGTCAAAACTTTATTTCTATAGAAAATTTTGTTAAAATTTTATTTCTATAGAAAATTTTGTCAAACTGAATTATATACGTATTTAATCGGTAGTTTTTATTTTAATATTATACCAGTATATACTTACTTACAATTTAGAAGACGGTGTTAGGAGGTTTTAAGATACCTTGCCATCCGCAACCCAAGTAATTCGATTGTGGATGACAGTGTTTAGAAGAAGTTTCTGCGCAATCCATGATGGAGGATACATAAGCTTCGGCCTAGCCGAACTTACGGCCGTAACATATATACTTGTTTTCCTTCAAACCAGGGCTGTGGAGTCGAGCCAATTTTGCTCGACTCCGACTCCGACTCCAGCATTTTTCATCAGCTCGACTCCGACTCCGACTCCGGGATATATAGCTAAATCTAATTTTAATACCACTAATTTGTAGCTCTATTGTGGGGGTACCGTAAGTGGATCGATATAAAGTATCGTATTTATTTATGTGTGCAAAAAAATGTCTTAATTGCACTTTAGATGCCAATTGAACTCTATATTTCAAATTTAGGGCAATGTTTAATAAATAAAATAATGATATAAATACCTATGATAATATGAGAAGATATGTATTTGTGGACCAAATTATTGATACTATCGCAAATCCTTTAAATTTGTTGCGAGCTATATAAAGGGTTATATTCCCATATGCATGCATTTGAATCTGAATCGATTTAGACAAAATTGTATATACTTCTACAAAATCTATGTACTTAAAATTTAAATTTAACGTTATGGGACGTAACACAATTTTAACAAAAAATGCAAGGAAAGTCTAAAGTCGGGCGGGCCGATTATAATATACTCTGCACAACTTTGTATTAAGATCTACATTTTGATAAAATCTCAAATCAGACTTCTACAAAATCTCGGGCAATATTTGGGAAATATTTATATTTGTTTAGACAATTTCGCAAAAATGCATTTATGATTTATTCATTGAAAAATTTGAAAATTTGAGTCATTTCTATAAGTTTTCGACTTAGCAGCAATTTTTCCAAAATTGTATGCTCACTGAATACGATTTTGGAAAAATTTTTGTCTAGTAAATAAAATTTTGCAAAATTTTATATAGAAATAAAATTTTGGAAAATTTTCTACAGTAACAAAATTTTGACTAAATTTTCTATAGAAATCAAATTTTGACCTAATATATAGAAATACAATTTTGAATAAAATTTTTATAAAAATAAAATTTGGCAAAATTTTTTATTGAGTCATTTCTACAAGTTTTCGACTTAGCAGTGAGTATGAGTGAGCATAAACATTTGGAAAAATTTGTGTCTAGTAAACAAAATTTTGACTGAATTTTCTATAGAAATAAAATTTTGATCAAATATATAGAAATAAAATTTTGAATAAAATTTTTATAGAAATAAAATTTGGCAAAATTTTTTATAGAAATAAAAGTTTGAAAAAATTATCAAACAAAATTTTGCAAAATTTTCTACAGAAATAAAACTTTGCAAAATATTCTATAGAAACAAATTTATGACTAAATTATATAGAAAAAAAATATTTCTATAGTAATAAAATTTTGAATACATTTTTTATAGCAGTGAGTATCAGTGAGCATCAGTAAAAAAATTTTCAGAAAATTTGCTATAGAAATAAAATTTGACAATTTTTTCTTATAGAAATAAAATTTTGGAAAAATTATTAATAAAAATACAATTTCAGAAAAATTTTTGTGTAGTAAATAAAATTCTGCAAAATATTCTACAGCAACAAAATTTTGACTAAATTTTCTATAGAAATAAAATTTTGACAAAATTTTCTATGGAAATAAAATTTTGACAAAATTTTCTATGGAAATAAAATTTTGACCAAATTTTCTAATAAAAAATCTATTACTATAAAATTTTTGCAATATTTCTATAGAAATAAAATGTTAACAAAATTTTCTAATACAAAAATCTATTACTATAAAATTTTGGCAAAATTTTCTATAGAAATAAAATTTTATAGAAATAAAATTATCAATAGAAATAAAATTTTGAAAAAATGTTTGTGTAACAAACACAATTTTGCAAAATTTTCTATAGAAATACAATTGTGACTAAATTTTCTATAGAAAAAAATTTTTCTGTAGTAATAAAATTTTGAATAAATTTTGTATAGAAATAAAATGTTGACAAAATTTGCTATAGAAATAAAATTTTGACAAAACTTTTTATAGAAATAACATTTCGATATAATTTTCTATAAAAAAAAACTTTGAAAAAATTTTATGTCAATATTCCACATATTTATATGGCCTTAAAATAAAATAAAAAAAAATAATTTCGATTGTTCGAAATATTTCAAATAAATTGATATGGGCATTAAAATGGATCGATACAGCCCATCTGCTAGTCTAACATTCTAGGAAACTTGAAAAGATAGCCTTAATTGGAAGTTGATATTCATTTACAATCATGCTGTACATTGATCGAATGAACAACGCAATGGAAACTAATTTGCGTAAAAACTTGCTTAGTTACAAAAATATGAAGTGTTTTAAAAAAATTGGTTTAGCCGGAGTCGGAGTCGAGCAAAATTTTTACGACTCCGACTCCGACTCCAGCAAAATCTTCAGACTCCGACTCCGAGACTCCGACTCCGACTCCGACTCCGGCTCCACAGCCCTGCTTCAAACTACAATTTTTTTTTTAACATGTGAACAAAATTAATTATGCCTAATAAATGTTATTGAATTTGTCGAAAAATATTCATAATTTTTGTGATATCGGGGTGATGTCAGCGATTGTTATACAGTATTTTTTCTAAATTTAATCCAGATTTTATTTTTTAAATTAACCAAAATTTTTCTTCCTGGTGGGTTCATTGTTTTTTCTGTGTAGTTACGCAAACATTGGTTCATATCGGTTTACAAAGAAACCATCTCTTTTGGCTATCTAATTACAGCGTAAAAATTGGTTCATATCAAAATTATTTATAAATTAGTCTATATAAACCGATCAAGAACTAAAGAGGCTTTAGCTGCTTTTTTTGTCTAATATAGTCTCCATAATTTTCGATTGTGGATTACAGCCTGTAGTAGAAGTTCAACGCAATCCATGGTGGAGGATACATATATACTTGTTTTGCGTACTTTTAAGCAAACTGGATCAAAAAATACCGTTTGAACTTTATTATTCCGAATCTTCTCTATGTGGTTTTGTATTTATTTGGTGACATAAAAGAACGTAGAAGGCTGCTCACTTAGAAAATCCAGTCCATTGGGATACCAATTTTCGCAGTACTCTGGGATAAGAGTGCTGCCTTATTCTATATTTAGCTGAATGGTAAGGGACCTACTTTTTATAGCCGAGTCCCAACGATGTTCCACATTGCGGTTAGATACGCTTAAAAAGACTCAGAAATGCCACCAGCATTACTGAGAGGCGATAATCCACCGCTGAAAAATTTTTGGTGTTCGATCGTAACTGGCGTCGTGGAGATCAAGGCGAGCGTACTAACCATTGCACCACTGTGGCTCCCTAAAAAGTTAAAGTTACCTACCATCAAAGAATGTACCTCCCTCCATCCAAAAAAAGCGGAACAAAAACACTGTTAATATCATCAAACCTAGTTTGTGTCTATAAAATCCTATTACCCACAGTTAAATTGAATGCAAAGCCCATCAAACTGCTTAACAACACGCAAACCTAAATCAGTTAGTCCTACGTACACATATATACATACATAAGCTTGTATACTTTTGACGAAGTTGATGCAAATATTAAAAGGGAGGGGTGGAACTAATGGGATACTAATGTATGAAGTTCCCTTAACATGTGCTAATTGCAGCAAACTGCAATTTAAAATTTTCTATTTACCACAAACCATTTTATTGTAGTTTGCAAAATATAAAGCTTTTGATATCGAATTATGGCAAGGATTAGATGGTAGTTTATTACCTTAATGACTCTACGATAATTAGTTTCCGCTGCCGTGATATGTGGAATATGTTAGCAATTGTAATGATACCTTAGCTTGTGTTAAGATATGGAAAGATATCAATTTTATCACTAAGATTTTGTAAGATTTAGGAGAGACTTGGTAAACATAAGGCGTTACATTATATTTACGAAATTAAATGGTTGTAAATATTAAGATTTCTTTCGTTGTATTAATGACACCCGATTGCTGTATTAATGGTGTCTCATTAATGTTGTGATGATGTCTGATTGATAATAAAACATCTTAGGCATCAATATCGTATCGGAATATTTGAAAAAGTCCAATCGTTATGTAGTTTATTCTTCTAACAACATTGCGATAAATGAGTCATATCAGACCACTACACCGAAAGGATTCTCTTCGCAAAAAAGATCGAACTAAAGGAACTTTTCATAAAAACAACGAAATATTACATTTTTCTTCGTGGTTATATATAAAACTTTCTTAATTTTTATAAAACAATTTCCTACATTGTGTGATTAAGTTTCGTGTTTTTTATAAAATAGTTTCATACTTTTTATGAAATATGTTCGTAAATTTTGTTTGAAAACAATTTTATACAGAAAACTGTTTTATAGCAGGAATGAACTACCTCGTGGGAAAATTGAACTAAATTGTATTTGAGGTTTCCATAGTAATTGAAACTAGGAAAATTTAATGCCCTGGTTTTCTTTTTAAATACAACTCACGAAATTAGAAGAGAAAATGAACTAAAAATAAAGAAAACAAGTAAGGAAACTCTAAAGTCGGGCGGGGCCGACTATATTATACCCTGCACCAATTTGTACATCCACATTTTCGATACCATATCAAATCCGTCGAATGTGTTGGGTGCTATATATAAAGGTTTTTGTTCCCATATACATATATTTCAATCGGACTTGATCTGGACAAAATTTGTTAACATAGACTTCTAATAAATCTATTGATTTGAAATTTAAAAAAAAAATATGGGAAACATTTAAATCTGAAGCAATTTTTTTACGGCTTCGCAAAAGTGAATTTATGATTTATCGGACATAGATATTTATCGGATAGATATGTATTAGAAGTATAGGAAAATTGGAGTAATTTTTACAAGTTTTCGACAGAGCAGTGGCGATTTTATAAGAAAAATGTGGGTATTTTCGTCATTTTTGCCCAAATCTGAAAAAAATATATATGGAAGCTATATCGAAATCTGAACCGATTTACCCAAAGTTGACATGTACATGGAGAAGAATTAACATAGTGACTATGTTAATTCTTCTCCATGTGCAAAATTTCACGTAAATCGAAATACAACTTTGACCTCTGTGGTCATATGATGGAAAATCGGGTGAAAGTTATATATGGGAACTATATCTAAATCTGAACCGATTTTTTAGTCATTTTAGTCATTTCCTACACACTGTAAAAAGAGTGCAAATCATATCTGCATTTTCTTTTAGTAAGATTGTGTTTCGCCCAGGACATTAGGCGATGTAAATTTGAAGGCTAGAGATTTTCTAGGAAAATCTGAAAATGTGGAGTAAAATTTAGTTAAATTTTTGCACGCCGTAGTTAATTCTTACTTAAAAAAACTTTTTACTCTTTTATGTGCATGTCATTAATTGAGTTATTCGATCTCTTGGTCTTTCAAGATGCTACAACTAAAGTGGTTACAATATTAACCAAATTTAATTGATTTTATGCCATACTACATTGAGAAAAATATTTACGTTATATTAAAGATTATGCAACTTAAATTTTAGGATGTACAATTTACAAAATATTAAGGACAAATTCCTTTAAAATAATGCCATATTAATTAAAACACAGTTTATAATCTTTACTTCAAAATTGTTTTCATTAAATTTAGGACACAAATTTTGAAAATTTGCGTCCATCCGTTAAAGTCGAATGTCCTTGAACTAAGGAAAATTTTCCTTAAAATTAAGAAACACATTTGTGATTTAAAGAAATCGTCTTTAAATTAACTGAAATATTGAATCTTTAGATTTAAGATAAAAAGCTTCAAATATAGGCTAAGATTTATTTTGAGGATTTAGCATCTGTGGTTTAAAGTTTTTTTTTTTTTTTTGAATTAAGACAACATTTTTGCTTTGAGGTATCCGCTTGCAAGCTCCAAAATTAATAAAAGTTCCATATTAACCAAATTCCAATACCTCTGTTGCGAAGACAGAAGAACAAAGCAAATACTAAATATGAGATATGATTTGCTAATAAATAAACCAAATTCGTTATGCATTGGTTTCTTGTATCTGTTGATATTTTCTAAGCAGTAGCTTGGCTTAAAGTTTGAAAATTGAATTTCTTTAAGTTTCGACACAATTCCTTTGTTGGGAATTTCATTTCGAATTCTGTTAAGATTTTTTGCCATTCTCATACTTCGGGTCCGTGTGTTATCCTTTAACTCTCTTTGTCTATAGAAAGCAAATTTCACTTTTTCATTTCATTCCAACATGTGGACATGCACGTATTGTGGCATTCTCCGGTACTAAAATATTTTTTATGGCCTCTACTCCATATTCATGTCTATCCAGGGATAGGTGTGCATATTTCCTATTTGTCATGCCATTTATATGGACTTCCTATTGTGATGTTCTTGGATGCTCTATGTTCATATATGCCGTTGTTCTCACACACACGTATGTAGAAGTGTGTGTGTGTGTATGTGTGAGGAGGCCATATATAGAGTTTCAGATGAATATTCCTGTTTAGGGACATTTTGTTGTTTCGTTTATTTGCTGTTTGTGAACAGGTTCGGATGCTTCAACATTGTAATAAATGTGTTTGCATACATGGCAAAAGATTTTGTGGTTATATAGGGATTCCAATATGGAAATCGATGTTATTGTATTCACTTTAACCAAAGAATATGTTGCTTACATTTTAAGATATGTCTACACAGAAAAAAATCCTGTATTTAAACTAACTCTAAATTTAACTTATTTTTATTGGAAAAAAATTATTTATTAAATTTTATCCTTTTTTCTGAAATTTTACACAACTTAATGAAATTTTACTTTTTTTTTTAAGTATGCCTCAAAAATTTTATGAACTAAATGTGGGTATAAAGTTCAATGACCGTACACATAAGTTCAATATGAACTAAAGCAAAAGAAGATTTTCGTACGATTCCCAAAAATAGTAAGTATGAACTACTGTATGGTTAAAATGCTCATGATTTGGCGCCAATGATTTTCTTCTTTACTTTTAGTTTATTTTTCTTCTATGAGAGTTTGTAATTTCGTGAACTGCAGTTAAAAAGTACAAAAGGGCATTGAATTTTCCTTGTTTTAAGAATTTTCGTGCGAGGTAGTTCATTCTTCCTATAAAACAGTGTCCTTTTTTTTCGGTGTACCATGTCTATCGGACACTGCTATACAATCGTCTAATTGACTCTTTCTCAAAAAAGTCGAAGTCGATTTTTGTAACATTATGCAACTTAAATTTTTTATTAATTAAAAAAAAATTAAATTTTTTTCTATAAAATAATAAAATTTTAATTAAAAGAACGTTTAACATTTTTTCTTAAACATTTTTCTTCATGAAATTTAGGGCACAAATCTTGGAAATTTGCTTCCCTATGTTAAAGTTTAAAGGTCTTTAAAGTAAAGCTTTTTTCCCTAAAGTAAAGGAAAACATTTTTAATTTAAATAAATCATATTTAAATCAACTGATACACAGAAAAAAGTAAATTGCTTTATAGCAAGAATGAACTACTTTGTACAAAAAATAAACTAAATTGTATTCCACATTTGAAGATTTCCACAAAGCTTTTATTAAAACCAGGAAAATATAATAACCTGGTGTACATTTTAACTGAAATGACATCCTCTCATAGAAGATTAACTTAAAGTAATGAACAAAATCATTGGCGCCAAATCATGACCATTGTCATTCTTACTATTTTTGGGAATCAGACGAAAAATTTCTTCTGCACGCAAAAAAATAATTCTTTCCTCCCAAACGAAATTTTAGACAAACAAAGTTCGTTTCTTATTTGCTTTTCGCTGTAAGGAAGTGTATTTGGAAGAAAAGTATATACTTTTTGTGATAAACATTTATTCTTTTCCAGGATGTAAAAACAATTTCATATAGACTAACTAAAAAAAAATTTCTTGCTAACTGCATTTTTCCTCACATCTTTCTCACAACCACGAGTTTTTTTAGTTCTTAACACCTTTTCCTGTAATACCAACAATGTAGAAGAAATTATACGAATTTATAAATTAAATTAAAATTTTTTTACCTTTCGCCTGGACGGAGAATCGAACCGTGGACCATGCACTTTGTAAGCCAACACACTAACCACTGAGCTATGTATCTGTTATGGTCATCAATAGATAATTATCCATATAAGTTATATTTATATAGCATAGCTTGCGGCGCCCACGAACCGAATAAACAAATTTTATTTAACAGAAACAAACATTTAGTTTGGCATCGTGGAGCAGTGGTTGCTACGTCTGACTCTCATGCCAAGGGTCGTGGGTTCGATCCCTGCTTCGACCAAAGTTTTTTTTTTTTTTTACATACATTCTACATATGTTCGGAAGATTCCGAAAAAAATGTTCAACATTACATTGTACTATATTAAATTTTGAACTGTAAAATGTGTTTTATTAAAGACCAAAAGTCAGAAAAGAACAGTGTTTGATATAAACGAAAAGGACTCTGTTGTTGTTTCAAAAATAACTTTTTTTATTGAAAAAATAAAAACTTTGTAACAAACGAATTTTTTTGGTGATAAAAGTTAAAAATTTTCGAAGCAATTCAAAAAACTCTAACAAAAGAAAAACGTTTTCGGTACACGTTTTCCAAACGTTTTTTTTCTTTGCGTGTGCTTTAGTTCATAGCGAACTTACGTGTACGGTTATTGAACTTTATACTCACGTTTAGTTCATACAATTTTTGAGACATACTTAAAAAGGGAAAATTTCTTTGAGCTGTGGAAAAAATTAAAAAAAAAATTAAATTCAACTACAAGCAAATTATTGTTTTGCAATAAAAATAAGTTAAAATTAGCGTTGCTCTAACTATGGACTGATTTTTAAGTGTGTGAAAGAATGATCCGTTTTTAGCGGTTGGTTTGCTTGATTTCTTGGAAGCCAACTGGCAAAAAACAAAGGTTATGTACCACTTAGAATTGACTGTTTTGCGTTGTTCTGGTGGTACCCATTGCATTATTTTCAGTTTTTATACCCTCCACCATAGGATGGGGGTATATTGACTTTGTCATTCCGTTCATAACACATCGAAATATTGCTCTAAGACCCCATAAAGTATATATATTTTGGGGCGTGGTGAAATTCTGAGTCGATCTGAGCATGTCCGTCCGCTAACTTCCGAAGGAAACAAGCTATCGACTTGAAACTTGGCACAAGTTGTTGTTATTGATGTAGGTCGGATAGTATTGCAAATGGGCCATATCGGTCCACTTTTACGTATAGCCCCCATATAAACGGACCCCTAAATTTGGCTTGCCGATCCTCTAAGAGAACCAAATTTCATACAATCCGGCTGAAATTTGGTATACATTGTGTAGGTATGTGGTCTCTAACAACCGTGCAAAAAGTGGTCCACATCGGTCCATAATTATATATAGCCCCCATATAAACCGATCCCCCGATTTGGCTTGCGGAGCCTCTACGAGAAGCAAGTTTCATCCGATCCGGTTGAAATTTGGTACATGGTGTTAATATATGGCCTCAAGCACCAATGCAAAAATTGGTCGAAATCGGTCCATAATTATATATAGCCCCCATATAAACCGATCCCCAGATTTGACCTCCGGAGCCCCTTGGAAGAGCAAAATTTATCCGATTCGGTTGAAATTTGGTACGTGTTGTTAGTATATGGTATCCAACAACCATGCAGGAATTGGTTCATATCAGTCCATAATTATATATAGCTCCCATATAAACCGATCCCCAGATTTGACCCCGGGTGCCTTCCCGAGAAACAAAATTCATCCGATCTGGTTGAAATTTGGTACGTGGTGGTAGTATATGATATTTAACAACCATGCCAAAAGTTGTCCCTATCAGTCCATAATCATATATAGCCCCCATATAAACCGATCCCGAGATTTGGTTCTGGAGCCACTTGGAGGAGCAAATTTCATCCGAGTCAGTTCAAATTTGGTACATTGTGCTAGTATATGGCCGTTAACAACCATGCCTAACTAGGTCCATATCGGTCTATAGTTATATATAGCCCTCAGATAAATAGATCTCCAATCACACAAAAATTGGTCCATATCAAGTTCATAATTGTATATAGCCCACATATGAGCGACCCCATATTTCAATTCTGGCTCTCTACGTACCGTACAAAAGTCCATATCGATTCGTAATTATTTGTAGACTTACCTATACACACCTTATTTGTCTAATATATACCACGTATTGACTAACTAACAATTTAGAAAACGATGTTAAGAAGTTGTAAGATACCACAACCCAAGTAATTCTATTGTGGATGACAGTCTTTCGTAGAAGTTTCTACGCAGTCCATGGTGGAGGGTACATAAGATTCGGCCTGGCCGAACTTACGGCCGTATATACTGTTTTTTTTTTTTTTTTTTTTTTTTTTTTGAACTGGCGATCATTTGCTTGGGAGTTCTTGATGTACGAGCAACTTTTGTTGGGTTAGGCTAATCTTGATGCGGCTAATGCATCACCTGTTTTCGGAGAACCGTCAGCTCCAAGAAATATGTCCCCACAAGCACAAATGAATATAAGTTCCCAAAATTGGGGATTTTTATACCCTTCACCACTACTGTGGTATAGGGTATAATAAGTTTGTGCATTTGTATTTAACGCCAAGAAATAGTGGTCATAGACCCATCTTTTAGTATACCGATCAGCTTAGAATTAAATTCTGAGTCGATTTAGCGATGTCCGTCTGTCTGTCTGTCTGTCCGTCCGTCTGTCTGTATATGTAATTTTGTGCACAAAGTACAGCTCGCAATTTAAGTCCGATCGTCCTCAAATTTGCCAGAGGGCCGTTTCTTGGGACAGAGTCAATCGCTATTGGTTTTGGAAAAAATCGGTTCAGATTTAGATATAGCTGCCATATATATTTATCCCCGATGTGGTCATAGTTAGCGTGTTTATCAACCGATTTTCTTGAAATACCGTACATCCAAATATTTTATGAATCTCGAAAATCTTGCAAAATATCAGCCAAATCGGTTCAGATTTAGATATAGCTCCCATATATATCTTTCGCCCGATATGGACTCATATGGCCCCAGAAGCCAAATTTAGTTGAAATTTTGCACTAGGAGTACAATTAGTAGTGTAGTCAAGTGTGCAAAATTTGATTGAAATCGGTTCAGATTTAGACATAGCTCCCATATATATCTTTCGCCCGATATGGACTAATATGGTCCGGAAAACCAGAGTTTTGGCCCAATTTGGTTGAAATTTTGCACAGGGGGTAGATTTAGCATTCTAGCTATGCGTGCCAAATTTGATTGAAATCGGTTTAGATTTAGATATAGCTTCCATATATATTTTTCGCCCGATATGGGCTTATATGGCCCCAGAAGCCAGAGTTTTGGCCCAATTTGGTTGAAATTTTTCACTAGGAGTACAATTAGTAATATAGTCATGTGTGCCAAATTTGATTGAAATCGGTTCAGATTTAGATATAGCTCCCATATATATGTTTTTCTGATTTCGACAAAAAGGGTCAAAATACCAACATTTTCCTTGTTAAATCGCCACTGTTTAGTCGAAAATTTGTAAAAATGCCTCTAATTTTCCTAAACTGCTAATACATATATATCGAGCGATAAATCATAAATAAACTTTTGCGAAGTTTCCTTAAAATTGCTTCAGATTTAAATGTTTCCCATATTTTTTTACTAACATTGTGTTCCACCCTAGTGCATTAGCCGACTTAAATTTTGAGTCTATAGATTTTGTAGAAGTCTACAAATTCTGTCCAGATCGAGTGATATTTAAATTTATGTACTTGGGACAAACAAGGATGTGATATGGTATCGAAAATTTATATCTACAAAGTGGTGCAGGGTATAATATAGTCGGCTCCGCCCGACTTTAGACTTTCCTTACTTGTTTCATTATGAAATTAATCCCCACAATATGTGATGAAATTATGCCCCAACAAGTTAAATAAATCCCTAAAACGCAAAAGAAAATACACGCAAAGAAAAAAACGTTTAGAAAAAGTGTACCGAAAACGTTTTTCTTTTGTTAGAGTTTTTTGAAAATTTTAAACTTTTATTACCAAAAAAAAATCGTTTGTTACAACATTTTTATTTTTTCAATAAAAAAATAATTTTTGAACCAACAACACAGTCCATTTCGTTTATAACAAGCACTGTGTTTTTCTGACTTTAAGTCTTTAATTAGACACATTTTACAGTTCATAGTAAAAATTTAATATAGTAGTATGTAATGTTGAAAATATACTTACCTCCGGACAAACAAAATTCCCATTTGTTATAAACTATTTTCTTAAAGAGCAAATAAACCTGAATTTGTGATTTGCGATTTTATCTTATGAGTTTTATTTACTTCAATCGAAAATATATTAACATCAAAAGAAAACTTAGTTTGTCTAAAATTTCGTTCCTCAGAAAAGAAAAGTCTTCTTTCAGTGTACGATCGCGGTGCATTATTGGAGCATTTCTTGCCACGAATTGACACGAGCCTTGTTTTTGAGCGATTGACAAATTGTGTGGAATCCAACACGAATAAATTATTTTTAACGGTCAAACGTTCATGCAATATATAATGTGTGATGATCCCACTAATGCCTAAAGTTGAGTTTTTCCAAAAAGAAAAGCTCTTCGTTCTCGGAAAAGTCATCAGTTTAGGAAAAAAGCCCGGCAGTGCATCCCATAATAAATATTTCCTTTGTTTTCAAAAGCTCTTCAACGGTATTTGAAATACCATAAATTGATTTTCTCACAGCCCGTATATTCAATAGCAAATTTGTACTACCATCGGCCAACATAATGGTGCTACATTAATTTATTTTAAACTAAAAACCCCATATCACTAAGATTAACATAGGGTATCATTATAGTCGGCTCTGTGCGGCTTTATTTCCTCCTTTCTTATTAATCTTAATTTAGTATGAAATGACATGATTCGAATAAAGTCCACTACATTCCTAATATTCTATCTACTCTCTATATGAAGCCCATTATTTCACTCTAAACTAATCTGGGGATTTGTAAACATCAGCATTTGGCATGGCATTCCATACCAATGCCATTGTCACTGGCTCTCACTCAGACGTGGTTGAATGTACCTTTGCTTTTTCGTTTATTGGGGGAAATTCGATTTCCTCTATTTTTTTTTTGGGAATTTTTTGATTGGACGTGATGTGGTTTTATGCATATTTCAATAATTCCTACATGGAAGAAAAGCATGCCTCATGAAAAGTATTCGTGCGTATTGGTGTGAAAGAAACATCTATACGAAGAAAAAAAATGTGATGATATCAACACTTTTCTTATGGCAAATACCAATAACAACAACAACACGGAAAATATCCAAAAATTATTGTCAATACTCCATAGGTTAGGGAATTGGTATTCTGTTTATTCTTTCGTTATCTTCATTGTTAGATGCCTTTCATGGTGGATAGATATCTAGAGATAATTTGCTATTGGAGACCCTCAAATCTATTGGTCTTTGGTGGCACATTACAGATTTTCTAACAAAGATTACCACTCAAGCGTAAATTTTAATATTCGCACTTTTACCAAACGTTTAAGGAAAGCTTATATAAAATAGAAATTGTCAAGGATTGTCTACGAAGCTTGTAACACTTAAGTTTAAGGAGTCATAAGATTTTATTTTCTCTCACTGCAATTGCTAACCGCAATTGAAAAAATAGGATTTGTTCCTTTAGAAGAATTTTGAGCTTTACTCATAGGGAAATTAGTTCAAAGCACCAAGTCTTACGACGATTTTAATCAGTGATAACACGGAAAAATATTATAGTGAGCCCAAAGATTTCTTGACATTAAAATGTGAATGCTAGTTCCGTCCAAAGTCAATAAACTTTTCTCTAAAGTCGATATGGCAATGTAAAGAGTGATTTTTTTTAGCTATTATCTTTTTGGGAAATATGGTTCAAGCAGTTGACGCACGATTTGTGTTTTCTTTCACTGTCAACAAATTTTATTATCAAAATGTGTTCTCTGCAAAGTTGGCTGAATATCCACTTTTTATCGAAAAATTGTGTTCGAAGACGAAGCTCATTTTTGGCTCAATGGAAATTTTGGAGTGAAGAAAATCAGAAGAAGAACACATGTCCGGTTGCCAAGATTTTGTCTTTACACTAAGGATTTTGGTATTGATTCCGAGATAAAGAAGCGGATAATTGAAGTAAAAATCGCCTTTAAAATAAAATGTTCAAAACCATCTCCTATTTTTAAACGCTTTTTGTAGTCAAGATGCAAAAAGTCAACAAATTTATTGACAATTTCATTAACATTGAAGAACCCAGCAAAAAATTTGCAAGTTCTTCTAAAGGTACAACATTAAAAGCACTTCCAAAAATGTTCTCCCAAAGATGTTGAAACTTGGCACAAGTAGTTGTTATTGGTGTAGGTCGGATGGTATTGCAAATGGGCCATATCGGTCCACTTTTACGTATAGCCCCCATATAAGCGGACTCCTAGATTTGGCTTGCGGAGCCTATAAGAGTAGCATATTTCATCCGACTGGCTGAAATTTCGTACAATGTGTAAGTATATGATCTCTACCAACCATGCAAAAATTGGTCCATATCGGTCCATAATTATATATAGCCCCCATATAAACCGATCCCCAGATTTGAAGTCCGGAGCCTCTTAGAGGAGCAAAATTCATCCGATCCGGTTGAAATTTGGTATGTGGTGTTAGTATATGGTCTCTAACAAACATGCTAAAATTGGTCCACATCGGTCAATAATTATAATAACTCCATATGGAGTAACCTACAATTTAGAAGACTATGTTAAGACGTTTTAAGATACGTTGTTCCCTTTGATCCTTTAATTCAATATCAATATTTCTATGTTTTACACCTTCTTGTGCTCAAATAAAAACCTTTGTATATTTTCTTTTCGATTATATATGCTTATCACACCATATCAAATAGAAATCTTCATGCAATAAGAACACATGAGTACCGCCATTACACTGAAAAAACCAAAAACTTAATTTGAAAAAAAAAAAATATGTAATCCAGATTTTAGAACACGCAATTTATTTGGTTGTTTTCGTATATTAGGTAACGAATCTTTGCAATATGCATCACTGCGTTAAAGTCTTATGTCTTTGAAATAAGAGAAATTTTCCTTAGAGTAAAAACAAATTTTGGATTTAAATAAATACTCTTTAAATTACATTTAAACAAAAGTGAGCCCTATATGTAGGCTTGTCAGATCCAATTGGCCAAAAAGCTTGACATTGTTAAAAAAAAAAATTAGTTCGAAAAAAAAACTTCACAATTTTTATACCCTCCATTTATTTTTATCCCCCCACCATAGGTTGGAAGGTATATTAACTTTGTCATTCCGTTTGTAACACATCGAAATATTGCTCTAAGACCCCATAAAGTCTGAGTCCATCCCATCTATCCCATCTGTTGAAATCACGCTAACTTCCGAACGAAACAAGCTATCGACTTGAAACTTGGCACAAGTAGTTGTTATTGATGTAAGTCAGATGGAGCCTCTAAGAGAAGCAAATTTTATCCGATCCGGCTGAAATTTGGTGCATGGCGTTAGTATAGGGTGATGCGGTCAAAACTTGGTCAAGGGAAAACGCGTGTAAATCGGTGAAATCGTTTATTTAAAAAATCAAATTAAATTTCTTTTTCAAGTTCAATTAGTATAAAATTCAGGAAAAATATTCAGTTAGGCTTTCGCTTTTCCAAATCCGAATTGCCGGGACTCACGCTTGACACCTGCCATTAGATTTTGTACAGCCAACTTGTCCACCTTCTTCGCCTTCTTCGCAGGAACCACCTGCACGTTGTTGGCGGCGTACCACTCCATGGCTTTTTTACCGTAATGGCAAGATGCCAAATCCGGCCAAAACAGTACGGAACAACCGTGTTTCTTCAGGAAAGGCAGCAGACGTTTATTCAAACACTCTCTCACGTAAATTTCTTGGTTGACAGTCCCGGAAGCTATGAAAATGCTGCTTTTCAAGCCACAGGTACAGATGGCTTGCCAAACCAGATATTTCTTTGCGAACATTGACAGTTTTATGTGCTTGAAAATATCTGCTACCTTTCCCCTTCCTTTTGCCGTAAAAAACTCCTGTCCCGGAAGCTGCTTGTAGTCGGCTTTGACGTAGGTTTCGTCGTCCATTACCACGCAGTCAAACTTCGTCAGCATCGTCGTGTAGAGCCTCCGGGATCGCGCTTTGGCCGTCGTATTTTGTTTATCATCGCGATTTGGAGTCACTACCTTCTTGTAAGTCGATAGTCCGGCTCGTTTTTTGGCTCCATGCACGGTTGTAGACGATACACCCAGCTTATTTGCGGCATCTCGGAGAGAGAGGTTAGGGTTTCGCTTGAAACTACCGGCAACTCTCTTTGTTGTCTCAGCGGCTTCCGGTTTTCGATTTCCCCCCGATCCAGACTTCCTGGCTGTCGACAAACGTTCCCCACACACTTTAATTACATTTGTAATGGTTGACTTGACAACTTTTAGCGATTTTGGCAGCTTTGCGTGCGAGTAGCTCGGATTTTCGCGATGCGCGAGCAAAATTTTGATACGCTGCTCTTCTTGCTTGGACAGCATTTTGACAACTGAAGAGTGGATTCCAAAACCAAAATAGGAGCAACATTCTACACACACACACACCTTCAAAATGAGGGGTGTTCAGGATGCAAAAATTGGTCCGCATCTGTCCATAATTATATATAACCCCTGTATAAACCGATCACCAGATTTGACCTCCTAAGCCTCTTGGAAAACCAAAATTCATCTGATTCAGTTGAAATTTGATACGTTGTGTTAATATATGGCCTCAAACACCCATGCTAAAATTGGTCGAAATCAATCCATAATTATATATAGCCCCCATATAAACCGATCCCCAGATTTGACCTCCGGAGCCCCTTGGAAGAGCAAAATTCATCCGATTAGGTTGAACTTTAGTACATGGTGTTAGTATATGGTCTCTAATGACCATGCAAAAATTGGTCCACATCGGTCCATAATTATATATAGCCCCCATATAAATCGGTCACCAGATTTGACCTCCGGAGCCTCTTGGAAGACCAAAATTCATCTGATGCAGTTGAAATTTGGTAAGTTGTGTTAATATATGGCCTCAAACACCCATGCCAAAATTGGTCGAAATCGGTCCATAATTATATATAGCCCCCATATGAACGGTGGGTGGGGAAGCAATTCGAAGCCCAATTCATGAATTTTTGCCATCGTTCTCAATGACTTGTGGCACGGTGCGTTGTCTTGGTGGAACAACACATTTTTCTTCTTCATATGGGGCCGTTTTGCCGTGATTTCGACCTTCGAACGCTCCGATAACGCCATATAATAGTCACTGTTGATGGTTTTTCCCTTCTCAAGATAATCGATAAAAATTCGGAGACGGTTCACCGGTCGCTGCTCACTCAGCCGACTGTCAATTGGACTCAGGAGTGTAGTGATGGAGCCATGTTTCATCCATTGTCACATATCGACGGAAAAACTCGGGCTGCAAACACCGCTCAGAATCATCAACATGTTGTTGTTTTTGGTCAAATGTGAGCTCGCGCGGCACCCATTTTGCACAGAGCTTCCGCATATTCCTTTCCTTTTCCTTTGATATCTTTAAGGCCTCTGCTATCTCGATCAACTTCATTTTACGGTCATTCAAAATCATTTTGTGGATTTTTTTGATGTTTTCGTCGGTAACCACCTCTTTTGGGCGTCCACTGCTTTCACCGTCCTCCGTGCTCATTTCACCACGCTTGAATTTTGTATACTAGTCAATTATTGTTGATTTCCCTGTGGTAGAGTACGGAAACTCCTTATCAAGCCAAGTTGTTGCTTGCACCGTATTTTTTCGCTTCAAAAAACAGTATTTTATCAAAACACGAAATTCCTTTTATTCCATTTTTTTCACAATAATAAAAGTTGCTTCACAAAAGACGCTCTATCTCACAAACTAATTGACTTACAGACGTCAAATTTTGACACAAATCATTTGAAGGTTGGTACTATGTGTCAGACCGGGGACTTATCAGCCAACCTGTTATATAAGGGAGCTATATTTAAATTTGAACCGATTTTGACTAAATGCTATCTCTGCAAAATTTCACGTAAATCCAAGTGTAACTTTGGCCTCCGTTGTCATATGAGTGAAAATCGGGCGAAAGATATATATGGGAGCTATATCTAAATCTGAACCGATTGCGCTGATATTTCAAATTTTATAGATCCTAGATATAAAGCTAGATAGCTTCCTAAAAAGTGTCTTTATATCAAAGAAGCCGTATTGTTGTCTCAATACCAAAATCCTTGAGAGATATTCCCTTGGGGGAATATTTGGTTCCAAGTTAAATTTTGTTTTTGAGTGTAGCTTTACGATTTAACTTTTGACTTTATTGACTTGAGATCCTCTACTTTGAGCACAAGGGTGATTTATGCACTAAAAAAATTCTCCATTCCAGGGCATTAGCCCAATTTTCGTTTATTTTTGCCAAATACCTCTAATGCAAGAGCTAAAGCTAGCTAACACAAAAAAAAATATTTCGAATAAAAAACGACTATTTCAGGTTTGTTACAAAGTTTCATCGGTTCACTTAGGAGTAAAGAGGTGAAACATATTTTCAGTAAGAGCAACTCACTCACAGGATAAGGAAGCTATTCGCTATAGGTAAATAAACAGAGCACACAAAAAAACTTCACGTTTTCCTAAAGAATGCTTATGCCAGGAATTTGGTTAGAAAAGCAGATTTCGTAGTTTTATTATTTTTTTTTTTTTGGTGGCTGGCCATGAAGCTAAAGTCAAACATTACACTTGTCGATGGCAAGCGAAGGAGGTTTTTTTGCCAAACTAACCCGTTGCTTGAGAGGTTTAAATTAAACGTGCATCGTGTGAAGAAAGGCTAAAGATGTGTGGGCAGAACAAGCTGTGAAAAGTTTACGTTTTTTCGCATATAAACTCCAGGGAGTACAATTGAGGCTCATGAACGAATGTGCGTTCATAAAAATTAGAGTGGATTGAAAAAGATTGAAAGAGCTCATAGTAAAAGGTTTGCCTTTTATAGTTCTGGATTGGGCAAACCTAGTCTTGCAATCTGCCAACTGACAGCTTTAACATAAAGCTTGAAATTTTTGAGGTTATACGTACTCAGAAAGTTTGGACCTACGAGCGCTATTTGTGTTGTTTACAACATCTTAAAAGATTCAGCTCACCAACAAAATGGAATAAAATCGTGAACATTTTCGTGCGATTATTTTTTTTTATGATTTTCGACTTGGATTAACTCAACAACAGTGCATCGATGAACCTAATTCAATTTTTGGCGATGAAGCTCCATTAACCCTGCTGTTAGGTTATGCCCATTTGGTCCGTTTTTTTTTCTTTTTTCCTTTGTAATTTGGAATCGGTGGTATATATTGACAAAAAAAATTTCTGCTATTGGGTTCATTTTATACAACAATAGTATATACAAAATTTCTAACTTTACCCAATACTGAGAAAAACACAAAATCACGAATCATAGGTTAGTGGACCATTTGGTCCATAGTAAGTTTTTATTGATATTTTTTTAAAAACTTTATAATTTATTTTTTTATTTGTACATATTTTTCATTAAAAGTAATGAACAATGTTTTTCGTTTAGTTTTGCAAATAAATTTGCTGCAAATGGAGCATCTTACGTCACACTTTGATTTGCAGCAAGCACAATTTCCACGCTTCCGAGTACCAGAATGGGAAGTTGCATTATTTTTGGAAGCCTCTGAAGCTGTGCATGTTGTACGTATATTTTACAAGAACTGGGCTGAGAATCCTTGTTGTGGTAATCTAGATAATTTTGTCATATATTTGGCATGAATATTATGATTATTATATGATTATTTGCCATGAATATTATGTATGGACCAAATGGTCCCTGAACCTGGGATTCGTAAGTTTTTTATCGATGGTGCATTCAAGTTCACTCCCAATCACGCGTATGAGTCCGAAAGTAAATAGGAATCGTCTGTAGTGGTGTTTCGAGATAAGCCAAATCCAAAAAAAGATGCTCGCGTACGAAGCACTTCCAAAACATTGATCGACACAATTTTCTTCCAAGAAATCAGGAAAGGAGTTAGCATAAAGGGCCCAAAATTGAGTTATCTATCCCAGCCAGATCTGTATAAAATGCTGTAGAAAAGTTCATTCGCCCGAACTGAAACATGTACAGTCTAGGCGTATATAGATTTGTATCTGGCGTTTTCTTTTCAATGGTTCTATTGATCAAGTTCCTTAATCTACTCTCTCCATAAAACTGGAGTAATAATTAATTATAAATTAAGTTATCATGCATTTGGACGTTAATCGTCTGATTCAGTATCAGGCTAACATGAAAAATACTAACCGCTGAAGGTTGATAACTCTTCACCACGACAATGAATGGTGAAGACATATCGGCTCAAACAACTGCATTTTTATACCCTCCACCATAGGATGGGGGTTATATTAACTTTGTCATTCCGTTTGTAACACATCGAAATATTGCTCTAAGACCCCATAAAGTATATATTCTGGGTCGTGGTTAAATTCTGAGTCGATCTGAGCATGTCCGTTCGTCTGTCCGTCTGTTGAAATTACGCTAACTTCCGAACGAAACAAGCTATCGACCTGAAACTTGGCACAAATAGTTGTTATTGATGTAGGTCGGATGGTATTGCAAATGGGCCATATCGGTCCACTTTTACGTATAGCCCACATATAAACGGACCCTCAGATTTGGCTTGCGGAGCCTCTAACAGAAGCATATTTCATCCCATCCGGCTGAAATTTGGTACATGGTATTGGTATATGATCTCTAACAACCACGCAAAAATTGGTCCACATCGGTCCATAATTATATATAGCCCCCATATAAACCGACCCCAAATTTGGCTTGCGGAGCCTCAAAGAGAAGCAAATTTCATCCGATCCGGCTGAAATTTGGTACATAGTGTTGGTATATGGTATCGAACGACCATGCAAAAATTGGTCCACATCGGTTCATAATTATATATAACCCCCATATAAACCGATCCCCAGATTTGGCTTGCGAAGCCTCTAAGAGAAGCACATTTCATCCGATCCGGCTGAAATTTGGTACATGGTGTTGGTATATGGTATCTAACAACCACACAAAAATTGGTTCACGTCGGTCCATAATTATATATAGCCCCCATATAAACCGATCCCCAGATTTGATTTGCGGAGCCTCTAAGAGAAGCAAATTTCATCCGATCTGGTTAAAATTTGGAACATGGTGTTAGTATATGGTCTCTAACAACCGTGCCAGAATTGTTCCATATCGGTCCATAATTATATATAGCCCCCATATAAACCGTTCTCCAGATTTGACCTCCGGAGCCTCTTGGAGGAACAAAATTCATCCGATCCGGTTCAAATGTGGAACGTGGTATTCGTATATAGTCTCTAACATCCATGCAAAAATTGGTCCACATACGTTCGTAATTATATATAGCCCCCATATAAACCGTTCTCCAGATTTGACCTACAGAGCCTCTTGGAGGAGCAAAATTCACCCGATCCGGTTCAAATGTGGAACGTGGTGTTAGTATATGGTCTCTAACAAGCATACAAAAATTGGTCCATATCGGTCCATAATTATATATAGCCCCCATATAAACAACCATATAAACAACCATGCCAAAATTGGTCCATATCGGTCTATAGTTATATATAGCCGATCCCCAATCACACAACAATTGGTCCATATCGGTTCATAATCATGCTTGCCACTCGAGCAAACAATACATTTTATTTTTATAGAAAAAAAAATTTATTTTTATAGAAAATTTTGTCAAAATTTTATTTCTATAGAAAATTGTGTCAAAATTTTATTTCAGGTGTCGAAAAACACCAACGTTTTTCGACACCTGAAGAAGCGGTTGATGCGTTCGGAATTCATGTTGTGGGGATATCTCAATCGGAGTGGCAAAAATGCTTCAACAATTGGTTCAAACGCATGCAAGAGTGTATAGATCTTAATGGGGGATATTCCAATTAATTAATTGTAGATTAATTAGTTGCATGAAGAATGTGTTTGATTTGATGATAATTTTGTATTCCTACGTACACTACAATTTACTGGGATCCCAAGATTTTGCTTTTCCCTTAAGAATTTATAATTCAATGCCGTTTTCTTCGTTAACTTCATTCAAATCAAGTTAGCTTATATTCAAAGGTTTAAATCCCTAAAATACTTACGAACATAAATGGTAGTTGATGTGTAATGCAACAAAGTAAAGCGCAATAATTTTTTTCAATTTTTTTTAAGTAATTGTGTAAAAGCGAAAATATCGAAAATAACATAAATTTTTAGAATATGTTTAGATTTGTTCGAATTGACTATGTTCGGCACGAATTATGGCCTTCAAACGGTTGACAACGCCATATGTTAATATTCGCTGCCTGCATATGGATCTCCTATATCTTGGCTTACTTTCGCATACCAATGCCATAGGCGGTGATTGAGTTCTTGTGGCCAATCGCAGGTGGAAATTCTCAGCTGACATCTTTTGCAAGTACATCCTCTCATTTTATTTGTTCAGAAACTCTATACAAACTGATAAAAATTTTAGTTGGCTTATAAAGACATTTAATCTGCTTCCATATACTCATCAACGCATAAGCAACACATACAGTTAAGCAGTTATATTTGTGGAGCATAGTTTTGGGCGCCCTCGGACCGTTGATAAGAAACTATATTTAATAGAAACTTACCGTTAGTTGGTCACCGTGAAACAATGGTTAGCAAGTCCGCCTTGCATACAAAGGGTCGTGGGTTCGATCCCAACCGAACACCAGCTATAATTACCACTGTATTAAATTCTTATTAAAGTCAGAAAATAGCAGTGTGTGACTGACTGTATTTTTCTTATTAACAAAAAAAATTATTTCGTTTATTGCAAAATTTTTGAATTTTATTGAAATTTTCGAGGAATGGAAAAAAACTCTAACAAAAGAATTAAATTTAAATACCTTAATTCTATGTTGTAATAATTATAAAATAATTTCATTTCTTTTCCTGTATTCCTAAAATTTTTAAGCAAAGGTCAAAGTCATTCGATACAAGGTAACAAGTTGGGAATGTTTTAAAATAAACGATGCAAACATGTTCAGTTTCGACCCATCCTTATATATAAATGTGTATGTACACGTATGTGACCTAGCTGCCACTTACAAAAGTGGTTTTTGTGTAGAATTCTATGGAGTGATGGCATTGATGATAGAGGTTTTGTTGTAAATCCATTTTGTACATAAGCATAGTTTGAGACATTGCTTTTTATGTTGTTCTTGGTGAGAAACAGCTTCCCCATGTAAAGGAATTGTTTTTTCTTTTATTTTCCTAAAAAAGAACTGAAAGTTCTACTCATATTTCTTTTCGCCCCTAGGGCAAAAATTTTTTTCAAATGGACCACCATTTTTCCGATTAAATCCTTATACAACCCAATATTCAAGCATTGGTTGGAAAACTAAAGGATTTTGGCAATTTCATTTTTTTTCCTCTTTTCCTTTTGCGGTAAACACTGAAAACTTTTCTTTGACGCTTATATTCAAAATAGAATGCCGATGTGCTGCAAAGAGTTGAGAAATTGTTTAAATTCGACCAAATCAAATGGTATGTTATTTATTTGTTAATTTTATTCTCACAGTTGGTCGATATCTAACCGCAAGGGTCTTATTAAGAAACGAACACATTTCAAATGGGGTTTTTGAAAAGAGAATCAGCCAAAAACTTTCGATTCGCTAAAACAAATGTTTATCGTATCCTATGGAGTGGAAGTGGTACGGAAATTTGAGAGAGGGCGGGAGGGAAAAAGAGTTAAGGAAAGAATTTTTGAAACTCTTTAAAGTAGGGGATTTTTCCAAAAAAAGGTTTTTTTTTGACAGAAATGGAAACATATGGCAATTAATTCAACATGGGAACAACATGATAGCTTACAATTAATCATAGATAATGGGTTGAAAATTTATGTCTTGGCGTTGTTAAGCATTGTTAGGCTGTCAAAGTGTAGATTTATGTATATCGTCAGAAATGATGTGGTTTTAGGGGAAAAGTATACACGCAAAATAAAACGATGGTGCTAAATAATTTCGACTGAATAAAATTTAGTTTTATAGTTTATATATGCATTGATACCATGGTCGGCACAATTGGTAAAATTCTACCAAAACTAGTAGATTTTTTTTTTACTGTTTGGAAGATTGGTAGGATTCTTTATGTTTTGGTAGTTTTTGCAAAATATTCCTCTATAACTAAGAGGAGTTCTACAAATTTTCTATAGAAATAAAATTTTAGCAAAATTTTCTATATAAATAAAATTTTAACAAAAGTTTCTATAGGAATAAAATTTTGGCAAAAGTTTCTATAGAAATAAAATTTTGACATTTTCTTAAAAATAAAATTTTGCAAAAATTTTTACGGAAATAAAATTTTGACAAAATTTTTTATAGAAATAAAATTTTGCAAAAAACTTCTATAGAAATAAAATGTTGACAAAAGTTTCTATAGAAATAAAATTTTGACATTTTCTTAAAAATAAAATTTTGCAAAAATTTTCTATAGAAATAAAATGTTGACAAAATTTTTTATAGAAATAATATTTTGACAAAATTTTCTATAGAAATAAAGTTTTGACAAAAGTTTCTATTTACTCTTAAGATTTATGTATATCGTCAGAAATGATGTGTTTTTAGGGGAAAAGTATACATGAAAAATAAAACGATGGTGTTAACCATATTCGCATAGCTAAATAATTTCGACTGAATAAAATTTAGATTTCTGATTTATATATGCATTGATACCATGGTTGGCACAATTGGTAAAATTCTACCAAAACTGGTAGATTGTTTTACTGTTTGGAGAATTGGTAGAATTCTTGATATTTTGGTAGATTTTGCAACATATTCCCATCTAAATGCCCTTCATAATATTTTTTTGACAAATGTTTCTATAGAAATAAAATTTTGACTAAATTTTCAATAGAAATAACATTTTGACAAAAGTTTCTATAGAAATAAAATTTTGACAAAATTTTCAATAGAAATAAAATTTTGACAAAATTTTTATAGAAATAAAATTTTACAAACATTTTCTATAGAAATAAAATTTTAACAAAATTTTATATAGAAATAAAATTTTGACAAAATTTTCTATAGCAATAAAATTTTGACAAAATTTTCTATAGCAATAAAATTTTGACAAAATTTTCAAAAGAAATAAAATTTTACAAAAATTTTCTATAGAAATAAAATTTCGCAAAAATTTTCTATAGCCGTGATTGATACACACAAAGAAAGTAAATTTTAGTTATTCGAAATTCCTCTTTCATATAACATTTTTCGTTGATTCTAGAATTCTACCAAAACTGATAGATTTTTTACTGTTTAGTAGTTTGGTAAAATTCTTGATATTTTGGTAGATTTTGCAACATATTCCCCTCCAACTAAGATGCACTTCATGATTTTTTTTTTGTTTGACAAAATCTTTTATAGAAAAAACAAAATTTCTGTAGAAATAAAATTTTACAAAAATTTTCTATAGAAATAAAATTTTGACAAAATTTCCTAGAAATAAAATTTTGACAAAATTTTCAATAGAAATAAAATTTTGACAAAATTTTACAAAAACTTCCTATAGAAATAAAATTTTGACAAAATTTTCTATAGACATAAAATTTTACAAAAATTTTCTATAGAAATAAAATTTTACAAAAATTTCTATAGAAATAAAATTTTACAAAAATTTTCTATAGAAATAAAATGTTGACAAAATTTTCTATAGAAATAAAATGTTCACAAAAAAAGTTCTATAGAAATAAAATTTTGTTGTTTTTTATTGCAGCTTAAAACCATACATTGACTAAACTACAAGTGTAGCTTAACCAACAGAGGAAAAGAATGTTTGTCAAATTTATTTATAGGAAAAGAGATATGTTGGTTTCGAATTTATTTCGGCATAAGCCGGCTATCAATGTAAAACCTTTTTTCGGAGGGTTCAAGTGTGGTTTTTGTTGGGTTTAATAAACTGCCTGAATTTATTCTGATAATTGGTTGATAGTTTTGCTGCAAGTAGAGGATGCTGATGAGGAATGTGGTAATTGCGAAACGTGCGTCCATCCAACCATCTTGCAGTCTATAGGGCTTTGCCCAAATAAATTTGACAAACATTCTTTTCCTCTGTTGGTTAAGCTACACTTGTAGTTTAGTCAATGTATGGTTTTAAGCTGCAATAAAAAACAACAACAATGCTTAAAGAACAAAACCAACAATAACAAAACAAAACAAATGGAAATAAAATTTTACAAAAAATTTTCTATAGAAATAAAATTTTGACAAAATTTTCTCTAGAAATAAAATTTTGCAAAAATTTTCTATAGCCGTGATTGATACATACAAAGAAATTAAATTTTAGTTATGCGAAATTCCTCTTTCACATAACACGTTTCAGAAATATAACCTGCATTTATAACAAGCGTTTTAACAATTGTCTCCAATAATTATTTATTTTTAACGAAAACTTATTAGGGACAAGTCCCTATGTGGAACGTCGTACGGACTCGGCTATAAAAAGGAGGTCCCTTGTCATTGAGCTTAACATGGAGTCGTACAGCACTCAGTGATAAGAGAGAAGTTCACCAATGTGGTATATCAATGGACTGAATAGTCTATGTGAGCCTGATACATCGGGCTGCCACCTAACCTAACCTATTAGGGCCAACAGAAATCTTCGTTCCTCCGAAAGTAAGAATAGGTTCCTTTCTTTTAGTATATATGTCGTTGTAAAATTTTAAAATATTTGAAAATACAACACCCAAAGGAAAATACTCTCCTATCCTTTCCTATAAAGTATTGTCCTTTGAGAGCAAATAAATCTGAATTCAAGACAATCGATTCAATGATTATTATTATTTTTTTTTTGTTAAATCATGAATACAGGGTGGCTGACATTTATTGGAACCAACTTGAAGTTGCTATCATTTCTAAACTGCTGACAGCTAACACATTTGTTCCAGTGACAATTAATTTTATTGTTTACAAGATTACAAACGAATACCAATCTTTTGCATTCAGATATGAAACTTGTCTTGATGGAATTCATGTCCAATAGTGTGATGCTCGCTGATGCACAACAAAGTTAGACTGGAAAGAGCCAAGAAGTTGCTTCGCTTGAACGAAACTGGCAAATCGAACGGGTACACGCTCGTTTGTCTACCAGGGATGGAAAATACACTTTTTAAGAAAGTACAAAAAAGGTATTTTTTTGAGCGAGAAAGTACTGTTCACCAAAATCAACAAAAATTCCATTGGAAGATTATTGACAAGAGCTCCCTTAGACTGAATTTTAAAGAAAATATATTAAATTTTTTTGAGTTGACCCCAATTTTAAATATGTTTTGTTTTAGTTTTATATCCGCCTACAAAGACTACCGTAGCATTGTAATCACGGTCGCTACAGTTGGTAGAATTCTACTATTTGGTAGATTGGTAGAAATTTTATTTCTATAGAAATAAAGCTTTAGAATTTTTTTTATAGAAATAAAATCTTGACAAAATTTTCTCTAGAAATAAAATTTTGACAAAATTTTCTATAGAAATGAAATTTTGATAAAATTTTCTATAGAAATAAAATTTTGACAAAATTTTCTATAGAAATAATATTTTGACAAAATTTTCTATAGAAATAAAATTTTGACAAAATTTTCTATAGAAATAAAATTTTGACAAAATTTTCTATAGAAATACAATTTTGATAAAATTTTCTATAGAAATAAAATTTTGACAAAATTTTCTATAGAAATAATATTTTGACAAAATTTTCGATAGAAATAAAATTTTGACAAAATTTTCTACCGAAATAAAATTTTGACAAAATTTTGTACCCAAATAAAATTTTGAAAAAAAATTCTATAGATATAAAATTTTGACAAAAATTCTATAGATATAAAATGTTGACAAAATTTTCAATAAAAATAAAATTTTGACAAAATCTTCTATAAAAAAAAATTTGACAAAATATTCAATAAAAATAAAATTTTGATAAAAAAAATTCTATAAAAATAAAATTTTGATAAAATGTTCTATAGAAATAAAATCTTGACAAAATTTTCTAAAGAAATAAAAGTTTGACAAAATCTTCTATTAAAAATTTTTTTGACAAAATATTCAATAAAAATAAAATTTTGACAAACAAATTTCTATAAAAATAAAATTTTGATAAAATTTTCTAAAATATATTTCTGAAGAAATATATTTTTCGTTTTGTTTTTTAAGCATTGTTGTTGTTTTTTGATTTCAGCTTAAAACCATGCATTGACTAAACTACAAGTGTAGCTTAACCAACAGAGGAAAATAATGTTTGTCAAATTTATTTGGGCAAATTTATATGCAGTCTATAGGGCTTTGCCCAAATAAATTTGACAAACATTATTTTCCTCTGTTGGTTAAGCTACTCTTGTAGTTTAGTCAATGCATGGTTTTAAGCTGAAATCAAAGAAATATTTTTTTGAAAAATAATATTTTTTGGTAGTATTTGATAAGATTTTCTCCAAGTGTTGGTAGATTATTTTTGTCTCAAGTTTCGACAGTAACTGTAATGGTTTGCATTATTTTAGTACGTGATCGATAACTTCTTATCTAGAAAGTGTTCGTGTGGAAGCGTAATATAGAATCACATACTTTTTTCTACTAAAACATTCTTCAAATTCAATAAATATTGTTCTATGGCGTTTACAAAATCGAGATTTTCTTCCCGCATGAACTTGTCTGTTTTGCCCAATTTGTAAGAGACTATTAGCAAATAAGTTTGTTAAAGACTTTCTCAAAATATTAAAATAGTTTGTCAAAACTATTGTACCATAAATCTGATATCGGCTCAAAAATGTCTACACAAAAGGTACTAAATCATTCGCGGGGGTACCACGGTACTGACGAGGTTGAAAAAGTATTGAAAATAGTACTATAGTACTGCATTTTCCATCCTACAGGAACTCAAGCACCGCCGATGGTAATTGCGTGGGCCGCTGTAACGGCTGAAGGTCGTTCCCTGCTCGTAGTCTTCGATCAATTGGTAAAATCAAGCACCGACTGTTATCGAATATGCCTAGACAGACAAAAATTTCGGCTACAGACCATAGACATTCCAAAAGGACTTAGCACAATCGCACTCAAATACTTTTAATATAGACGTAACTCTTATTTGTACTTCTCTTGACACCATTGTGTTTTTACGTACACAGTTTTCGTTCTTTTCCATTTGTTTTTTTTTTTTTTTTGTTTTTAGTGAAATGAAATCAAAATATCCTCTCAAAGATGAGTAAGTTTTTCTGACACTTTTTAGTAAGTTTGAAGTACTTAGTGGAGAAAACTTGGTGGTATATATTGATGCTGATTTATTTACATAACGTCAAGTGTTTGAATGTGATAAGCTCTTCGATGTGCCTTGATTTTCACTCTTTCGTCATTTCAGCCAATTGATATTTCCTCCAGCGCATCGGAAAAGACACAAAAAAAAAATCAAAAAGTTTTTCGATAGTTTGCTAAAATGAAAGCTTATTGATAATACTTTTTGTGATTTTTTTCTTACTTCAACAATATAGATTGGCATTTATTGCTTTTCTTCGCGGTTTACTCTTGTCTCTTTTTTTTTTGCTATTTGCAGAATATCTTATGAAAAGTTAATATCTAGACAAAGGAATACATTAAATATTCAATTAGGTTTTGTGGTTGAAAACTTTTTAATTGTTTTTTATGGATTTAATTGTTATAATTATTTTCACTAGAGTAATTTGAACTTAAATGAGCCATCGAGAAGTATTGAATGGGGCAAGGAAACTTCTAACCTGAATTCTAAAATTGAAGACAAATAAAATAAAATAAAACAATTGAGTGAAGTAGAAAGTAGGGCGGGGTCGACAATATCGTACCCTAAACCATTCCTACTGAATACGTAGCATTTGGGGATATTATTAAAAAAAGTTTTGTGAAATAAACCTACGATGTGGTTAATAATTAGCACTTCTTCTCTATGTCCTTATTTAAGAAAATTAAGCGACACATATTTATCGGTGACTTATCGAAATCTGAACCGTTATTCTTGATATTTTTCAAGTTCAAAGCTATTGCAAATATAATTGCCACAGTTGAAAAAATTTCACAAAAAAGGTAAATTATTTGCTGTTTGCTAGATTGGTAGAATTCTTGATGTTGTGATAGATTTGACAAAATATTAATTTCCAAATAAAAGATTATTCAAAAATTTTCTAAAAATAAAATTTTGACTACACTTTCTACGGAAGGGAAACTTAAAAAAAATCTATAGAAATAAAATGTTGATAAATTTTTCTGTTGAAAGAAAAATTGAGAAAAATTTTCCATATCCAGCAAAAAAAAATTGGAAGTTGTTCTTAAGGCACAACTTTAAAAGCACTTCCAAAAAATCACTTGTGGTGATTTTTCGGACCCAAATACTTGGAAAATTGTGTACACAGCCTATGTTAGGTCCAGAGTGGAATATGCTTCAATTGTTTGGGATCCGCGTTGTAATAATCAAATAGCTCGTATAGAAAGAGTTCAACGAGTATTTGTGAAATATGCATTGAAATCTCTCCCAATAAGTTGTCCTTCCAGTTATTTTTCTAATTGTCTGTTATTAGGTCTTCAAACTCTTGAAGATCGTCGTAAAGTTCAGTCTGCTCTTTTTGTTTTTGATTTGATCAATAATGTAATTGATTTTCCGGATTTGTTATTACGTATACCTCTTTATGTTCCTCCTAGAACTATGAGATATGTTGATATATTTGAAATTCCTCTACACCGTGTGAATTATGCTTCCCATAGTCCGCTGACGCGTGTGTTTTTTTACATAAATTCTATTAACTTAAAATTTCAAAAGAAATTTGGGAAGATTATAGAGTTTAGCATTTCGAAAAATGATTTTAAATTGTATTTTGCTACTAAATTTAGTTAAAAACATAACTTAGAAAATTATAGATGTATTTTATTCATCATAGTCTGTAAGGAATTTTTGTTCTAAAGACTGAGATAAATAAATAAAAAGTCCTCCCAAAGAGTTATGTTTTATATCTCGGTTTTTCATATTTTGAATGAGTAACTTTAAATTTTATTGCTTCAAATAGGTTTAAAAACAGGGTACGAATTAATAAAATGATCGAATTATATACCAGGGAGCCACCGTGGTGCAATGGTTAGCATGCCCGCCTTGCATACACAAGGTCGTGAGTTTGATTCCTGCTTCGACCGAACACCAAACAGTTTTTCAGCGGTGGATTCTCCCACCTCAGTAATGCTGGTGAAATTTCTGAGCGTTTCAAAGCTTCTCTAAGTGGTTTCACTGCAATGTGGAACGCCGTTCGGACTCGGCTATAAAAAGGAGGTCCCTTGTCATTGAGCTTAACATGGAATGGGGCAGCAGTCAGTGATAAGAGAGAAGTTCATCAATGTGGTATCACAATGGACTGAATAGTCTAAGTGAGCCTGATTCATCGGGCTGCCACCTAACCTAACCTAACCTACCAGGTATACCGGTATGAAATGAGCGTTTTGTGTTCTCCACCATAGAATGGGGGGTATATTAACTTTGTCATTCCGTTTGTAACACATCGAAATATTGTTGTAAGACCCCATGAAGTGTATATATTCTGGGTCGTGGTGAAATTCTGAGTCGATCTAAGCATGTCCGTCCGTCTGTCTGCTGAAATCACGCTAACTTCCGAACGAAACAAGCTATCGACTTGAAATTTGGCATAAGTAGTTGTTATTGATGTCGGTCGGATGGTATTGCAAATGGGCAATATTCGACCACTTTTACGTATAGCCCCCATATAAACCCCCAGATTTGGTTTACGGAGCCTCTTAGAAAAGCAAATTTCATCCCATCCGGTTGATATTTGGTACGTAGTGTTAGTATATGGTCTCTAATAACCATGCAAGAATTGGTCCATATCGGTCCATAAATATATATAGCCCCCATATAAACCGATCCCCAGACTTGAACTCCGGAGCCTCTTGAAGGAGCAAATTTCATCCGATCGGGTTGAAATTTGGTTCGTGGTGTTAGTATATGGTCTCTAACTACCATGTAAAAAATTGGTCTATATCGGTCCATAAATATATATAGCCCCCATATAAACCGATCCCCAGATTTGACCACCGGAGTCTCTTGAAGGAGCAAATTTCATCCGATCCGGTTGAAATTTGGTACGTGGTGTTAGTATATGGTTTCTAACAAACATGCAAGAATTGGTCAATATCGGTCCAGAATTATATATAGCCTTCATATAAACCGATCCCCAGATTTGAGCTCCGGAGCCTCTTGATGGAGCAAATTTCATCCGATCGGGTTGAAATTTGGTACGTGGTGTTAATATATGGTATACAACCACCATGCAAGAATTGGTAAATATCGGTCCAGAATTATATATAGCCTTCATATAAACCGATCCCCGGATTTGAGCTCCGGAGCCTCTTGATGGAGCAAATTTTATCCGATCGGGTTGAAATTTAGTACGTAGTGTTAGTATATGGTCTCTAACTACCATGCCAAAATTAGTACATATCGGTCCATAATTAAATATAGCCCCCATATAAACCGATTCCCAGATTTGACCTCCGGAGCCTCTTGGAGGAGCAAATTTCATCCGATCGGGTTGAAATTTAGTACGTAGTGTTAGTATATGGTATACAACCACCATGCAAGAATTGGTCAATATCGGTCCAGAATTATATATAGCCTTCATATAAACCGATCCCCGGATTTGAGCTCCGGAGCCTCTTGGAGGAGCAAATTTCATCCGATCGGGTTGAAATTTAGTACGTAGTGTTAGTATATGGTCTCTAACTACCATGCCAAAATTGGTCCATATAGGTCCATAAATATATGTAGCCTCCATATAAACCGATCCCCAGATTTGACCTCCGGAGCCTCTTGAAGTAGCAAATTTCATCCGATCCGGTTGAAATTTGGTACGTGGTTTTAATATACGGTCTCTAACAACCATTCAAGAATTGGTCAATATCGGTCCAGAATTATATATAGCCTTCATATAAACCGATCCCCGGATTTGACCTCCGGAGTCTCTCGGACGATCTAAATTTATCCGATCCGGTTGAAATTTGGTACGTGATGTTTGTATATAGTCTTTAACAACCATGCAAAAATTAGTACATATCGGTCCATAATTGAATATAGCGCCCATATAAACCAATCCCCAGATTTGACCTCTGGAGCCTCTTGGGAGAGCAAATTTCATCCGATTCGGTTGAAATGTTGGTACATTGTGCTATTATATGGTCGCTAACAACCATGTCAAACTTGGTCCTTATCGATGTATAGTTGTATACAGCCCCCAGATAAATCGATCACCAATCACAAATAAATTGGTCCATATCGGTTCATAATTGTATATATCCCCCATATAAGGTGAATCCCATGTTTCACTTCTGGCTCACTAATTATCGCGCTAAAGTTCATAATTTTTTATAGACTCCCCTATATATACCGGTCAAGAACTGAATTATACGGGTATTTAATTTGCTTTTTGTGTCTAATATATACTTCGTTTGAACTTACAATTTAGAAGACGAAATTAAGAAGTTTTAAGAAACTTTGCCATCGGCAAATATTACCACAATCTAAGTAATTCGATTGCGGTTACAGTCTTTAGTAGAAGTATGTATATAATCCATGGTGGAGGGTACATAAGATTCGACCTGGACGAACTTTAGGCCGTATATACTTGTTTTTCTCTCCCATAGCGTTTTTTTCTCTCCCATAGCTTTTGAACGGTCAGAAGTTGTTTGTTGTGGAATATTTAACTTTGCTGCCATTCGCTTTATACTCATCTCCATCCAATATCGTTTGCAATTCGGCGCCTTCAAATTGGTTTGGTGGTCTTCCACATTCTTCATTTCTCACATCAAAATCATTATTTCTGAAACGTTGAAACCATCTTTTGCATGTTGCTTCTGGTGGAGAACGATCACCATATGCCTCGACATGCATTCGATGTGACTCTGCAGCATTTTTCTTCAAATGAAAACAAAAAATAATACTTTCCGCAAATCATCACTTTCTGGTACAAAATTCGACATTTTGAACACGGTGAAAAAAATATGATGTTGTCTGTTCAATGAGTTCATGTGTACTAAGTATTTTTCAAAGATGTCATAGTAAAAAAACACAAAAAAAAAATAAGGACTCGTTCACCACAAACGTTCCCCATCGAGACATTTGTATCTTGACGCTCACTTCATACCGGTATACGTAGTAAATTTAGCCGAAAAACTGCCGAATCCATTCTAGAAAAATTGCGAATTTATATGAGGTCAAATGTTTACACAAGCGTTAGAAGGCATTAAAAATCATAAAAAAATAATAAAAATGTGGACATTTGTCCTATAACAAGCCCATGTTGAATTCATTGCTTCTGTGCCAATTTTGCACCACTTCCGGACCCCAAAAATTTTTTTACTGCTTTTTTACGACGTTAAAATTAAATTTTGAAAAATTTTAAGTTGAAATAAAATGTTAACAAAATTTCTGTTGAAACAACATCGTTACAAAATATTGTGTAGAAATAAAATGTTGACAAAAATTTTCTATACATAACGTTTTGACAAAAATTTTCGCCGAAATAGAATTTTGACAAAATTTTGATTTTTATAGAAATAACAAGTAAGGAAAATGTAATATTGCTCGGTTTTCACAGATTTGGATACATTACCCACACTAATTGAGTAATTTCTTCTTTTTTAAAAAATGTTGAAATAACATCGTTACAAAATATTGTGTAGAAATAAAATGTTGACAAAAATTTTCTATACATAACGTTTTGACAAAAATTTTCACCGAAATAGAATTTTGACAAAATTTTGATTTTTATAGAAATAACAAGTAAGGAAAATGTAATATTGCTCGGTTTTCACAGATTTGGATACATTACCCACACTAATTGAGTGATTTCTTCTTTTTTTTTTTTAAATGGACTCAATATTAGTGGCATCGAGTTAGTATGTAAAATCAAGTATAGCTCCTTATACCAGGCATTTATCTGCAGATTGAGATGAAGCTCCCATAAACATGTGCCACTTAATTTTCTTAAATATGGAAATGCGGTTTATCTCTCAAAACTATATCAATGATACCCCTCAAATGCTTATGTTTGAACTACTGAATTATTAGTAGGGGTGGTTTAGGATATGATATAGTAGGCCCCATCCAACTTTCTACTTTACTCACTTGTTTTTTTTTTCTCTCTCTTTAAAAACATATAAAAATTCTAAAACTGCACATAACTGTCACCTCTGATGGATCAAACAAAAAAAGTTTCACTTTCATACGTCATATTGAAGAATATGTACTATATGAAATATGTGTATAGTATGTATTTGAGTTGAGTCTTTTAGGAGGACAAAAAGTGGCATACTTAAATTTACGAGAAGTTGACATTAGCACAACGGAAACGGAAGTGATTACCAAGCATAGTTTTAAGCTTCAACAAAACTTTGGCCAAGTGAAATGTTCATAAAAGCTTGATAAAAAGTATTGTACTACAAAGACGAAACTTACGGTTATACTACAATATAATGTAGTTGCTAATTTGAAGATGGACTAAATAACTTTAAGAATTAAACATTAGTTGTACCCATTACGAATTTATTAAACAAAAACAGAAGAGAAGGTTGTTGAAGTATATTTTTTTGGCAAAGAAAAATTTCCTTAAACAAGAAATGTAACATTTTCGTAAGATAACTACAATTAAAAAGTATGTTCAAAAAAATCCCAAAATGCGTATATCTGATAAACAATTTCTTACTTATGTATCTTAACATTAAAAAGGTGTTTTCAAACTAAGATCGACTTTGTTTTAATAAACGGAAACAATTATTGAAATTATTCCTAATTTCATTGCACCACGGAGCCACCGTGTTGCAATGGTTAGCATGCCCGCCTTGCATAAAGGGTGACACGGTCAAAATTTGGCCAAGGGAAAACGCGTGTAAATCGGTGAAATCGTTTATCTAAAAAATTAAATTAAATTTCTTTTTCAAGTTCAATTAGTATAAAATTCAGGAAAAATATTCAGTTAGGCTTTCGCTTTTCCAAATCCGAATTGCCGGGCCTCACGCTTGACACCTGCCATCAGATTTTGTACAGCCACCTTTTCCACCTTCTTCGCCGTAGAAAGCCAGTTTGCCTTGAACTGCTGCTCGTCCTTAGCAGCTTTTTTGGTCTTCTTTAGGTTCCGCTTGACAATAGCCCAGTATTTCTCAATTGGGCGGAGCTCTGGCGTGTTGGGAGGGTTCCTGTCCTTGGGAACCACCTGCACGTTGTTGGCTGCGTACCACTCCATGGCCTTTTTACCGTAATGGCAAGATGCCAAATCCGGCCAAAACAGTACGGAACAACCGTGTTTGGGCGGAGCTCTGGCGTGTTGGGAGGGTTCTTGTCCTTGGGAACCACCTGCAAGTTGTTGGCTGCGTACCACTCCTTGGCCTTTTTACCGTAATGGCAAGATGCCAAATCCTGCCAAAACAGTACGGAACAACCGTGTTTCTTCAGGAAAGGCAGCAGACGTTTATTCAAACACTCTTTCACGTAAATTTCTTGGTTGACAGTCCCGGAAGCTATGAAAATGCTGCTTTTCAAGCCACAGGTACAGATGGCTTGCCAAACAAGATATTTCTTTGCGAACTCTGACAGTTTGAAAATATATGCTACCTTTCCCCTTCCTTTTGCCCTACAAACTCCTGTGTTCAGGTTTTGTAAATGCAAAATTGAAATAAATACGTCAAGTTTATATTGACAAAATTTTGACCGTATCACCCTTTATACAAAGTCGTGGGTTCGATTCTTGCTTCGGCCGTACACCGAAAAGTTTTTCAGCGGTGTATTATCCCACCTCAGTAATGCTGGTGACATTTCAGAGTGTTTCAAAGCTTCTCTAAGTGGTTTCACTGCAATGTGGACTATAAAAAAGAAGTCCCTTGCCATTGTGCTTAACATGGAATCGGGCAGCATTCAGTGATAAGAGAGAAGTTCACCACTGTGGTATCACAACGGACAGAATAGTCTAAGTGAGCCTGATACATTGGGCTGTCACATAACCTAACCTAACCCATTCCCTTTAAATTTCAAATTCGACTTTTACATTTGTTCGTTAAAATTCAATTTGCCAATTTTGTTCACAATGTAAAATCTATTAGTCGATTTTGACCAAAATCAAAAGTCAATTGACTAATTGATCGAAAAATCCATTCAAATCCCGAAAAATATTTAATTTTTATATAAAAGACTTTTATACCCTCCACCATAGGATGGGGGTACATTAACTTTGTCATTCCGTTGGTAACACATCGAAATATTGCTCTAAGACCCCATAAAGTATTTATATTCTGGGTCGTGGTGAAATTATGAGTCGATCTGAGCATGTCCGTCCGTCCGTCCGTTGAAATCACCCTAACTTCCGAACGAAGCAAGCTATCCACTTGAAACTTGGCACAAGTAGTTGTTATTGATGTAGGTCGGATGGTATTGCAAATGGGCCATATCGGTCCACTTTTAAGTATAGCCCCCATATAAATGGGCTGAAATTTGGTACATGGTGTTAGTATAGGGTCTCTAATGACCATGCAAAAATTGGTCCACATCGGTTCATAGCCCCCATATAAACCGATCACCAGATTTGACCTCCGGAGCCCCTTGGAAGAGCAAAATTCATCCGATTCGGTTGAAATTTGGTACGTGATGTTAGTATATGGTATCCAACAACCATGCAGGAATTGGTTCATATCAGTCCATAATTATATATAGCCCCCATATAAACCGATCCCTAGATTTGACCTCCGGTACCTTTTGGGGAAGCAAAATTCATCCGATCTGGTGGAATTTTGGTACGTGGTGGTAATATATGATATTTAACAACCATGCAAAAATGTGGTCCATATCAGTCCATAATCATATAAAGCCGCCATATTAACCGATCCCTAGATTTGGTTTTGGAGCGCCTTGGAGGAGCAAATTTCATCCGAGTCAGTTGAAATTTGGTACATTGGACTAGTATATGGCCGTAAACAACCATGCCTAACTAGGTTCATATCGGTCTATAGTTATTTATATCGCTCAGATAAATCGATTCCCAATCACACAAAAATTGGTCCATACCAAGTTCATAATTGTATATAGCCCCCATATAAGCGACCCCCATATTTCACTTCTGGCTCTCTACGTACCGTGCAAAAGTCCATATCGATTCGTGATTATTTGTAGACTTACCTACACATACCTTTGTAGCCTAATATATACCACGTATGGACTAACTCACAATTTAGAAAACGATGTTAAGAAGTTTTAAGATACCACAACCCAAGTAATACGATTGTGGATGACAATCTTTCGTAGAAGTTTCTACGTAATCCATGGTAGAGGGTACAAAAGATTCGGCCTGGCCGAACTTACGGCCGTATATACTTGTTTTTGCTCATATGTCCTAAACTTAGCGTCATACCACAAAAAGGAGGTTAATTTTGTCATCATCCTCAAGAAATCAAAAATTCAATCCAAATTATAAAAAATCAACATTTTTATATGGAAAACTTCTTCTGCTAATATCTCATAAACTAAGCCGCTCAGAGCAAAAGGAAGATCAGAAAAAAAAAATCGTCGTCAAAAAATTTGTGAAAATATTCGTTTTGGATCTTTAAGTGGTACAAAATTGGGCGCAGATTTTCCACCATTTTAACTCTCAAAAATTCGCAGTTTTATTGTTTATTATATTCTTCTATAAAATTTTAATAATTTGTTATATTTTATTAATTCTTCTGGGAAGTTAAAAAAATAGTTTTCTTAGATGAGAAGCTATTCCAAATTGAGCTGTTTTGGAAATAACAAACAAACGATCGGCTTTACTTGCCAAAAAAGTCAGCTTAAAATTTACAAATTCACTGGAGGGCTGTAAAGGCCAATGGTCGATCACCGTTCGGATTCATCGATAAGTGCCAAATATTATGGGAAAGTGTCCATAATACTGTATTGGAACTATGAGTAGACAAACATTTCGGCCACAGGTCAGAGGCATTCAAGCCAGAGGCGCGTCAACCAAGAATGATCTAAAAAGGTTTTTCCTCGCATCATTTCAACCGCATTATGGCCTACACCCGTTGAACATTTGCATCTGGGGCATTCTGAAGACCAAGGTTGGCACTAAAAACTACAAAAGTTTCGATAATTTCGAAACGGCGCTCGGCTATAGACCGAAATACCGTAAAGCCACTTTCGAGTAATGGCTTTGTCCACCGCTTGAAGGCCATAATTCGTTCCAAAGCTATCCAATTAAAATTAAACTAAACTGATTGTAAACTTTGATGTTATTTCCAAAATGTTTGGCTTTTAAACAATAAAATAACAAAACTGAAAATTAGGGGTGTGCACGTGAGTAATATTTTACTCACGCACACTCCCAACGGAAAAGTCCTGCTAACGCACACTCACGCACGATATTGTTTGGTAGGACTTACGCACACTCACGAAAAGAAAATTTGTACTCACGTACAATCACGCACGAAAATATCGTGGGTCACGGAAACTACCGTGACTCACGAAAAATATCGTGACTCACGAAGAATGTCGTGACTCACGAATAATTTTATGAGTAATTACTCTCTCTATTGAAAATGAAATGCATTACACTAGTAGAAAATCGAGAACGGACGGTAACTAAATAAAATGGAAACGTTCACGAAAAATCAAAATGGAATGTTCACGGCTTCGTCCACGGGCGTTCACGATTTATGAACGGCTTTCGTTTTTCTTTGGTCATGAAAAGTCTTAAAATATTCGTTAGACAAACGTTATGGCAACTCCGTTGAAGTGGTAAAGTGGCAGCTCGATTAAGTTTTAGGCTCACTTAGAGTATTCAGTCCATTATGCAATGTGCTATGGCGACAGTTAACGCATATGGAGCAGACAATCCAGGTTCGAGGCAAGGCAGCGGATTTTTGTTTTTGTATAAATTCGTAACCATTAAGTTTTCAGATCATTAACGCTGGTTGCTGTTTTGACAACGAAAGGTGTCATTTTCTCGTTGTCAGGTTTATATCATCTGTTCTCCGTTTGTTCTCCATGTGACACCACATATGTGTTGATTTACTTTCATGAACGGATCGTTTTGAAATTCATCCATTTCCCCATGAAAATTGAAATTAAGTTTTTAATTTTTATTTTCCTAAATCCTTCATTGCCTGCACCCTAAAAAATCGCTTCTGTAACATATACCCCAAACACACTTTGCTTCAAGCATATATATTTTCAGGATTGGTCCAAATAAAATATTGTTTGTATTGTTCAAACATATTATGTTTCACCTTAGGGCATACACTGGTAGTAAAATTTTTTAATGAAATTTTCTTTGTGTGGATATATTTTTAAGGCGTCGATTGGTTACTTTCATTATTTTGATTGCAGCATAACATACTCTCTAGGTCTCTCTTTCTAAACACATATAAACATATATGGCTATTTCCAAATTAATATATGTTTGCATCTAAGCATATTATATTTACAAAAATTTTATGCCCCAAACATAACATATTAACATATATGCCCCAAACATGTTATGCTAGTTTATGAACATTATATGCTTGCACTTTAAAATATGGTGTTATAAAATTTGCGTTCCAATCAAATAATTTTTACACCCATACACTAATAGAAAAAGTTTCGTTATATTAACGAAATGTGTCGTAAAAGTCAGCCAATGAAACAAATTCGTTAATACAACGAAATTTTTCGTTATTGTAACGAATTTTCTGTCAATCAACGTAACGTTTCGTACTATTAACGAATATTTTCATTGTATTAACGAAAATGTTTCGTTATATTAATGAACATTTTTCGTTGGCTGACTTTTAATGAAATTTTCTTTGTGTGTACATTTAAAAAAAAAACAGCCGTTTTCGTCCGTGTACATAAATGCTATGGAAAATAAATTTATGGCCAATGTGGCTTTTATGGCATATATGTATGCCATACCCGAACATCCATAACAAGAGGAACAGATTTTATTTCTTCTCCTCATACTCACAGTATTTCAAAGGCAACCTGATAAGTTTGTTTTTCTGAAACATGCTTTTTTGCACCTTTTTTCACTATAGCACCTTTGCTACAGAATATGCAGTTCATAATAGAGGTTGAAATGAAATATATTCCCGCATCTAAGGGAATATTGAACTCAAAACACTATCCCCCTTTTACGCACACACACACCAACACGTAAACCTAACATGGTGCATGATATCACGGATATGGATGTTAAGGCTATGATAACTACCCTACTAATGCTGTTAGCAAAACAACTGATTTTGATGCGGCTTTAGAATCATTTTTAGTCCGTACTTTTAACTAGGATAGTTGCCATATAACTGTAGTGACTTAAGTTTATAATAACCATGAATTGTGTAGGTTTTGGCATCGTAAATTATATTCATTATTTGAACAAAGCTAGCTCTCTAACATACGCCATTTACATACCCAGCAAAAAAAGCGTCGCCAAAAAAGTCATGAAAATATTTTTTTCGATCCGGAAGTGGTGCAAAATTAACGCACAAGCGATGAATTTAACATGGGCTTGTCATAGGACGGAAGTCCTCCATTTCTACAGCCGCTGCACTGAATTTGCATCACTTTTTTAGGTGTGATCCAAATTATATGTTTTGGACGTAAATTAAAAAAAAAAATCTGTGATTTTTTACCAAATAATTTTTTATAATTTTTAATGGATTTGTCGGAAACGTTTGACCTCAAATATTTTCAAAAATTTACAATTTTTTCTACACATGAAATTCTTTTACTTAAATTTTTATACCCTCCATCATAGGATGGGGGTATATTAACTTTGGCATTCCGTTTGTAACACATCGAAATATTGCTCTAAGACCCCATAAAGTATATATATTCTGGGTCGTGGTGAAATTCTGAGTCGATCTAAGCATGTCCGTCCGTCCGTCTGTTGAAATCACGCTAACTTCCGAACGAAACAAGCTATCGACTTGAAACTTGGCACAAGTAGTTGTTATCGATGTAGGTCGGATGGTATTGAAAATGGGCCATATCGGTCCACTTTTACGTATAGCCCCCATATAAAGGGACCCTCAGATTTGGCTTGTAGAGCCCCTAACAGAAGCATATTTCATCCGATCCGGCTGAAATTTGGTACATGGTGTTGGTATATGGTCTCTAACAACCATGCAAAAATTGGTCCACATCGGTCCATAATTATATATAGCCCCCATATAAACCAATCCCCAGATTTGGCTTGCGGAGCCTAAAACAGAAGCAAATTTCAGCCGGATCGGATGAAATGGTACATGGTGTTGGTTTATGGTCTCTAACAACCATGCAAAAATTGGTCCACATCGGTCCATAATTATATATAGCCCCCATATAAACCGATCCCCAGATTTGGCTTGCGGAGCCTAAACGAGAAGCAAATTTCATCCGATCCGGCTGAAATTTGGTACATGGTGTTGGTATATGGTCTCTAACAACCATGCAAAAATTGGTCCACATCGATCCATAATTATATATAGCCCCCATATAAACCGATCCCCAGATTTGGCTTGCGGAGCCTCAAAGAGAAGAAAATTTCATCCGATCCGGCTGAAATTTGGTACATGGTGTTGGTATATGGTCTCTAAGAACCATGCAAAAATTGGTCCACATCGGTCCATAATTATATATAGCCCCCATATAAAACGTTCTCCAGATTTGACCTCCGGAGCCTCTTGGAGGAGCAAAATTCATCCGATCCGGTTCAAATTAGGAACGTGGTGTTAGTATATGGTCGCTAACAACCATACCAAAATTGGTCCAATCATACAAAAATTGTACCATATCGGTTCATAATCATAGTTGCCACTAGAGCCAAAAATAATCTACCAAAATTTTATGTCTATAGAAAACTTTGTCAAAATTTTATTTCTATAGAAAATGTTGTCAACATTTTATTTCTAGAGAAAATCTTGTTAAAATTTTATTCGGTTCATAATAAAATTATCATCATTTTCAAAATTTAATTTCTATTGAAAATTTTGTAAAAATTTTATTTCTATAGAAAATTTTGTTCAAATTTTATTCGGTTCATAATCATGGTTGCCACTCGAGCCAAAAATAATCTACCAAGATTTTATTTCTATAGAAAATTTTGTCAAAAGTTTATTTCTATAGAAAATTTTGTTAAAATCTTATTTCTGTAGAAATGTTTGTCAAAATTTTCTTTCTATAGAATATTTTGTCACAATTTTTATTTCTATAGAAAATTTTGTGAAAATTTTATTTCTATAGAAAATTTTGTTAAAATTTTATTTCTGTGGAAAATTTTGTCAAAATTTTATGTCTACTTTGTCAAACTGAATTATATACGTATTGGATCGATCTTTTTTGATTTAATATATACCACGTATGGACTTACATACAATTTAGAAGATGGTGTTAGGAGGTTTTAAGATACCTTGCCATCGGCAAGCGTTACCGCAACTTAAGTAATTCGATTCTGGATGGCAGTGTTTAGAAGAAGTTTCTACGCAATCCATGATGGAGGGTACATAAGCTTCGGCCTGGCCGAACTTACAGCCGTATATACTTGTTATAACTCGCTTTTCTCTTATTTTCATGGGCAATTTTAATTATTTTTTTTTTTTTCAAATAGGATAAAAAAAGAGTAAACATTAACACAATGGAACAAAATATTTAAATTTTGTATAAAAATGCTAAATCCAATGCCAAATTGCGATTTTTTTTAAATATTTATTTGGCAAAAAATCACACAATTTTTTATTATACCCTAAACCACATAGTGGTCAAGGTATAATAAGTTTGATCTGCCAAAAAAATGTGCCTATCTGAAATATTGATTTTAGACCCCATAAAATATATACCGATCGACTCAGAATCACCTTCTGAGTCGATCTAGCACTTGGTGTCCGTCCGTCTGTCCATGTATTTGTTGTTTACAGGATTCCGGTCGTAATTATTAACCGACTTTGATGAAATTTAGTACAGAGAGTTTTTTGGGCACAAGGACGAACGCTATTGAATTTGGAAGAAATCGGATCAAATTTAGATAAAGCTCCCATAGCCCGATTTTGACAAATCGTCGTCGAATTTAGCACAAAATAATCTTCTGCATCACCCTTTAAATCTGCAAAATTTCATCGAAATCGGTGCAGATTTAGATATAGCTCCCATAAATATGTATAGCCCGATTTTGAACCCTTATTTATCAACCGATCTTACTCAAAGTTGGACAAATGTAATCTTCTATAGCACTAACTATATAAGCAAAAAAATCATCGAAATCGGTTCAGATTTAGCTATAGCTCCCATGTATATGTACCGCCCGATTTTTTATAAATTTGGCCATAAAACCCTTATTTATCAACCGATCTTACCCAAATTTGGCTAAATGTAGTCTTCTATAGCACTAACTATATGTGCAAAAAATCATCGAAATCGGTTCAGATTTAGATATAGCTCCCATATATATGTATAGCCCGATTTTCCCAAATTTGGCCATAGAACCCTTATTTATTATCCGATCTTACTCAAAGTTGGCTAGATCCAGTCCTCCATAGTACTAACGGTATGTGCAAAATTTCATCGAAGTCGGTTCAGATGTAGATATAGTTCCCATATATGTCTCACCCGATTTTGAAAAATTTGGCACTAATAACCTTATGTTCAACCATAGAGGCCTAATTTCTTAATTGATCTTTCTCAATTTTTGCACAAGGTAACCTTTTATGGTATTAATCAAATCGGCAAAATATTATGCCAATTGGTTCAGATTTACATATAGCTTCCATATATATGCATTGCTCGATTTTCCCAAATTTGGTCATAATACTCTTATTTATTAACCAATGTTACTCAAATTTCAAATTTTTATGTACATGCCGATCGTATTTATACGTACTTGTAGCTCTTACATAAGAATATTGCTCGATTTTTACAAATTTGGATTTATTACCCACACTAATTGAGCGATTTTCTCTTTTTTAATAATAGGCTCAATATTAGTGGCATACTAACTCCGTAGGTGCAATATCAACTACAGCCAGTGTTGCTAGAAGTAGGGGAAATTCCCTATATGTAGGTTTTTTCTAATATTTAGTAGTCTTGTAGGGACGGGCCACAATGTAGGGACTTTTTGTAATAATTTTTATATTTTGGTGGCTCTAGAGGAGGAGATTAGAAGGCGGCAAGGCGTGATCTTTGACAAAGTGTGGTAACAAAAGTTACCACTCGTGCCAAAACAAAAAAAAAAATTTAACAAAATTTGAAGATTACCACAAATTACGACAAATCTACCAAACAAATATTTCTATTGAAATTTTTGTCAAAACTTTATTTCTGTAGAAAATTTTTGTCAACATTTTATTTCTATAGAAAGTTTTGTCAAAATTGTATTTCTATAGAAATTTGTTCAAAATATTATTTCTATAAAATTTTTTTTCAAAATGTTATTTCTATGGATTTTTTTTCTCAAAATTTTATTTCTATAGAATTTATTATCAAAATTTTATAATATAGAAAATTTTCTCTAAAAAAATTGTTTATAGAAACTTTTTCCAAAATTTTATTTCTACAGAGATTTAACAAAACAAAATATACTATTTTTGGTAGAATTCTACCAACTGTGGCAATCGTGGTGGTTATACAAATTTATTTTCTGGTTATATACGTTGCATATTCATGTTTTAAGATAATAAAACCATTTTGTTTTGTAAAATTTGTTTAAATTTAACGAAAAATATTGCAGGGAAAATTATTTGGGAATGTATGAGAAAGTAGGGAACTGTTTTATCCTTGTAGGGTAAACCGAACATTTTCCCTGGCAACATTGACTATGAGCTATAGTCAGATTGAGACAAATCACCCATAAACATGTACCCCTTAACTCAATATTACTGCCATACTAACTCAATATTACTGCCATATTAACTCAGTAGGCGCAAAATCAACTATAGCTCCTAATATGGGACATTTCTGCTCAGATTGTGACAGGACTACCATAAACATGTACTTCTTTATGTTCTTAAATATGAAAATGCGGTTTATCACCCAAACCTATACCATATACCTACGAGTATACCACAAACAATGTCCACTAATTCAGTAAGGGTGGTTTAGGGTATGATATAGTCGGCCCCGCTCGACTTTCTACTTTACTTACTTGTTTAATACAAAAATAATCCAAAACACTGAATTCGGATCACTCCTTTAGAAGCGATACAAATTCCGTGCAACGGCTGTTGAAATGGGGGACATCCGTCCTTTAACAAGCCCATACTAGATTCATCGGTTCTGCGCCAATTTTTCACCACTTCTGGATGCAATAGGAAAATTTTCACTACTTTTTGGTGACGCTTTTTTTGCTGGGTAGCCATGAGATGCAATGCTACTGTACAGTTCTGTACAATGGTCTTTTACATTTCATAGATCCTTATTCATTTCTAATTTAAATCCCAAGTAGCCTCCAACATAGTTCTCTTTGTCCAAATATTGTTTGCTGTTATTTATGTCTGTAGGACGAAATGTTATCCGTGATGTATCCAAATATAATAAAACTATTAGAGCTGATCTCTATTGTGGTATCACAATTAACTGCATAGTCTAACTGAGGCTGAAATATCGGGCTGCCACTGTTTGTAACCTAACCCGACATTAGAGCTGTAATAAAAATCATGTGAGGGATTTTCCAAACAGAGAAATAATATCAAATTTTGAGTATATAAGGAAGGTTTAATACTTAATAAAATGAGTTTTTACGAAACCATAGTCGCGATGACATCAGTTATTTCCATGTCTTGATTTTCCTCGAAGGACCAAATGTATTCGTGAGGTTAGTTTGTGATCATCCTCAAAAATCAAAAATTCCATCCAAATTATGAAAAAATCAAAATTTTTATATGGAAAACTTCTTCTGCTAATATCTCATAAACTAAGCCGCCGTCAAAAAATTAGTGAAAATATTATTTTTGGATCTTTAAGTGGTACAAAATTGGGCGCAGAAGCCCAATTTCCCACCATTTCAACTCTCAAAAATTCGCAGTTTATTACTTTCTTCCATAAAATTTTAATAATTTGTTCTATTTTATTAATCCTTCTGGGTAGTTAAAATAAAGAACTTCTTTGGGAGGGCATTCTGGGAAGTGCTTGTAAAGTTGTTCCTTTAGAACAACTTCCAAAATTTATTGCCAAATGCATTCGTGAGCTATGAAACGAAAGCTCTCGTTAGCAAAAAACAAAGTAGGTGACTATTTGAAATAATCGTCCACTTTATACTCCTGTATAATATATGGAGGGCGAACAAAAATCCAATAGCCAATAGGAGTAAAAAACGAACTCAAAGAAAATATTTGATGGAATTTAGTTGGCTCCAAGCACAACAATGTGCTTGGAACTTATATCTTAGGTTAGGTTTGGTATAGTGGCAGCCCGAATTTTAAGGCTCACTTAGAGTATTCAGTCCATTGTGGTACAACAGTGGTGAACTTCTCTCTTATCACTGAGTGATGCCCGATTCTATGTTAAGCTCAATGACAAGGGACCTCCTTTTTATAGCCGAGTCCGAACGGCTTTCCACTTGGAGCAGCTTTGAAACACTCAGAAAAGTCACCAGCATTACTGAGGTGGGATAATCCACAGCTGATAAACTTTTTGATGTTTGGTCGAAACTGGGTTTGAACCCAAGACTCTGTGTATACAAGTCGGGCATGCTAACAATTGCACCACGGTAGCTCCCTTACATCTTAACAGTATGCGAGAGCAAATCGAACAAGAATGAACACTGAAAAAAGCATGCTCGGTTTCAAAGATTGTGTCTTTACATCAAAGATGTTGGTATTGGTTGCAAGCCAACGAAGAGGAGAATTTGAGTACGAATCCCTTTAAGACACAATTCTCTTTTAAATATGAGCGTTGCATACTTGATTCTGGGAAACAAATTTTAATGCAGTGTAACATCAAAATGTCACGCCGATTTCACAAAAATAAGTAAATATTGATCGAATAGTTCAAGAAAATTTATTCGACATGACTAATTTGTTTCACTTGTTTCCAACTTTGAAGTTTGAATGAAGAAATTATATACAAAAATGTCTTTAGTACGTATCATATCGATGTCTACATTCCAAAGTGCGCTAAGTCTAAAAAGTGAATTTTACAGGAAATAAGAAACAAGTTTTGTTTTTTGAAATTTCTCAAAAAACCCGTATAAGATATTTTTTATAAATTTTTTTAGTATGTACGAACTAAAAATAGTGATAATAGAACATGGCTAAAAATGACTTAGACCACTTTAGGCCGAACAAAGCTTTTTGCCCTTTTTGGATTGGACATTTTTTAAAACTTTAGACACAGACTAAGTACACTATTAACCATAACTTTTGATAGAAATGTCCAATAAATTCCAACTTTTGACAGGATGCAATTCATATCAATCCGAATAAAAAAACAGCGAACTCCATAAAAACATGCTAAGTCGACTTAGCGTACCCTGGAATGAGGGCATCGATATGAAGTTTATTTTGGCGCTTTATTGGTAAAATTTACAAATGTAAAGAAATTCAGGACTGTTTTGTTGGAGACATGAATTTAGTAAGTCTTTATGTTTCATTGGTGTAATGTTTTCCCCTCTTTAGTTAATTTATTTAACGTACACCAAAAATTATTTATGTTAAGATAATTTAGTTAAATTGGTTTAGCTTATAGTTATCCCTGGCCTTCGACATGCTCAGTCGTGGGGGCAATTCTTTCTGGTAGTTCCAGAACTGTCAAATACGTGGCTATTTCTAAACAAGTATATACGGCCGTAAGTTCGGCCAGGCCGAAGCTTATGTACCCTCCATCATGGATTGCGTAGAAACTTCTTCTAAACACTGCCATCCACAATCGAATTACTTAAGTTGTGGTAACGCTTGCCGATGGCAAGGTATCTTAAAACCTCCTAACACCATCTTCTAAATTGTATGTAAGTCCATACGTGGTATATATTAAATCAAAAAAGATCGATCCTATACGTATATAATTCAGTTTGACAAAGTAGACATAAAATTTTGACAAAAATTTCTGCAGAAATAAAATTTTAACAAAATTTTCTATAGAAATACACTTTTGACAAAATTTTCTATAGAAATAAAATCTTGGTAGATTATTTTTGGCTCGAGTGGCAATCATGATTATGAACCGAATAAAATTTGAACAAAATTTTCTATAGAAATAAAATTTTGACTATGATGACAATTTTATTATGAACCGAATAAAATTTTAACAAAATTTTCTCTAGAAATAAAATTTTGACAAAATTTTCTATAGAAATAAAATTTTAACAAAATTTTCTATAGAAATAAAATTTTGACAAAATTTTCTATAGAAATAAAATTTTGGTAGATTATTTTTGGCTCTAGTGGTAACCATGATTATGAACCGATATGGACCAATTTTTGTGTGATTGAACCAGTTTTGGTACGGTTGTTAGCGGCCATAAACTAACACCACGTTCCCAATTTGAAACGGATCGGATGAATTTTGCTCCTCCAAGAGGCTCCGGAGGTCAAATCTGGAGAACGTTTTATATGGGGGCTATATATAATTATTAACCGATGTGGACCACTTTTTGCATGGTTGTTAGAGACCATATACCAACATCATGTACCAAATTTCAGGCGGATCGGATGAAATTTGTTTCTCTTTGAGGCTCCGCAACCCAAATCTGGGGATCGGTTTATATGGGCGCTATATATAATTATGGACCGATGTAAACCAATTTTTGCATGGTTGTTAGAGACCATATACCAACATCATGTACCAAATTTCAGCCGGATCGGATGAAATTTGCTTCTCTTTGAGGCTCGGCAAGCCAAATCTGGGGATCGGTTTATATGGGGGCTATATATAATTATGGACCGATGTGGACCAATTTTAGCATGATTGTTAGAGACCACATACCAGCACCATGTACCAAATTTCAGCCGGATCGGATGAAATATGCTTCTCTTAGAGGCTCCACAAGCCAAATCTGGGGATCGGTTTATATGGGGGCTATATATAATTATGGACCGATATGGACCAATTTTTGCATGGTTGTTAGAGACCATATACCAACATCATGTACCAAATTTCAGCAGGATTGGATGAAATTTTCTTCTCTTTGAGGCTCCGCAAGCCAAATCTGGGGATCGGTTTATATGGGGGCTATATATAATTATGGACCGATGTGGACCAATTTTTGCATGGTTGTTAGAGACCATATACCAACACCCTGTACCAAATTTCAGGCGGATCGGATGAAATTTGCTTCTCTTTTAGGCTCCGCAAGCCAAATCTGGGGATCGGTTTATATGGGGGCTATATATAATTATGGACCGATGTGAACCAATTTTTGCATGGTTGTTAGAGACCATATACAAACATCATATATAGCACATTTCAGCCGGATCGGATGAAATATGCTTCTGTTTGAGGCTCCACAAGCCAAATCTGAGGGTCCCTTTATATGGGGGCTATACGTAAAAGTGGACCGATATGGCCCATTTTCAATACCATCCGACCTACATCGATAACAACTACTTGTGCCAAGTTTCAAGTCGATAGCTTGTTTCGTTCGGAAATTAGCGTGATTTCAACAGACGGACGGACGGACGGACGGACATGCTTAGATCGACTCAGAATTTCACCACGACCCAGAATATATATACTTTATGGGGTCTTAGAGCAATATTTCGATGTGTTACAAACGGAATGACAAAGTTAATATACCCCCATCCTATGATGGAGGGTATAATAATATTCTATGAAATATGTTTCCAATCTCTCTTTAAAGAGAACTCACGTAATTGACACAAAATAAAGCCTCCTTAATACATAGGGTCTAGAGAAAGCTGTATTCGATTAGCACACCATTTTCACTTTTGAAACTTTGTTCATAGATTTGCCTTCATTAACTTTGGATATGGCAAAAATTCAATATTAAAATCACAAATTACAAAGTTGAATAGTTTTCCCTTTGCCATTGTGAAGTAAAGTAGAAAATGAATCTTCCATAGTGAATTTTAATTAAGATCTTTGATTTATGCCATATTCTTCCAAGGACAAGCGACCTTATGTTGATTGTCAATTAATTTTATGGAGCAGACGTTTGCCAAGAAAATGCAGACAAAGTTTGTCCTTTTTAAAATTCTTTTTGTAGGGAATTGCGATTCTAATCGAAGTTAATTTTGACCTTGTCTTTCCATTTCAATGGAATTATTTGAATAATTTATTATGCTAACATTAGATGGTACTTAGATAAACAATATGAAGAATCACAACACTTAATAAGTGCTATTGGATTTCAACTAAGGCGGAGAAATTTAATTCTTTAGTCCGATGAGGCTAAGGACTCGAATATTAACGTTCGATGGCAAAAATCGTATTTAGAAAGTGATCAAAATTGACTTTTTAACCAAACAAAAAAATTAAAATTCTAAATTTAATTGAATGGGAAACTACATGAAAGGCATTTTTAGACGAGGTCCTACCGTCGTGCCTTTACAACAACTTCCAAAATTTTTGTTGGAATATCCCACCATCAATTCTCCATCTAACATATTCATTTAATTGATCCTTCTTTCTCTTACCGCATACAAAAGAACATGGTCAAAGAGCAAATATGTTAAGTCCTAACATTGCAATTTTTTTACGTAAGCCATCAATTGCGGAATGTATTGATGTAAGCCGGATTATGGAACGTTACATTATTCGCAGAATTGCAAATGTCTTGTCTATAAAAATAGCTTTTACTGAGTGTGGCACACATTTGCCATACTCTGGATCAATCGTTAGATACATGTTGTTTAAAAAAAAAAAGTATATGCAGCACTAAGTTCGGCTGGGCCGAATCTTAAATACCCACCATTATGAATCAAATATTATAGTTTCCTCTCAAATTTCTGGGGGGTTTGATGACAGATATTTTCTCAAGCATAGCAGTTCAACACGTTTTTGTGAGTCTAAAATACCGGTATAATTATAATTTCAGGCAAATCGGATAAAAACTTCGGTTTCTAGAAACCCAAGAAGTTAAATCGGGTGATCGGTCTTATGGGGGCTATACCAAACCGTGGACCGATACTCACCATTTTTTAACTCACCTCTTTATGGTTCTAAAATACCTCTAGATTTCCAATTTCAGGGAAGTTGGACAAAAACTACGGTTTTTTTGTAAGCCCAAGACCCCAAATCGGGAGGTGGGTTTATATGGGGGTTATACCAAAACATGGACCGATACTCACCATTTTTGGCACACCTCTTTATGGTCCTAAGGTACCTCTAGATTTCCAATTTCAGGCAAATTGAATAAAAACTACGGTTTTTATAAGCCCAAGACCCCAAATCGGGAGGTGGGTTTATATGGGGCCTATATAAAACCCTGGACCGATATAGCCCATCTTCAAACTTGACCTGCTTGCAAAGAAGTTTTGCAAAATTGCAGTATGATCGCTCCATTATTGAAGACTGTAGCGTGATTACAACAGACAGACAGACATAATTATGTCGTCTTAGAATTTCCCCCTGATCAAGAAAATATATATATTTTATATAGTCGGAAATCGATATTTCGATGTGTTACAAACGGAATGACAAACTTATTATACCCCCTTCACCATTCTATGGTGGTGGGTATAAAAATCTAGCTTTATATCTCTCTCGCCAAATCCTTGGTTCGTTAATACCCTTAATTGGTTACGCATGGAACACTGATGGATGATGCTTCAATATCAGACATAGAAAGAAAACAGTGGAAATAACTTTTCAATACCCTGTGTGAATTATTGTGGGTTTGTATAGAAATGCAACCAAGCACCATTTTCTTTTATTCGCATAAATAATTGACATGACATAGAAAAAAAAATAGAATTCGCTATTTACATTCTGTTGCTTTTTTGGGTTTTTTTTTTCCCCAGTGAAAATATAAAAATAATTTATTCAAGACTACGCATTTTGATTGAGCGATAAGTGCACTTGCGAGAATATCTGAAGCCAACTGATATTCAATTCGTTATAAGAATATTTTATTCGATGTACAAAAATTAGGACTGCTGTACATTACATTAGCTAATCTCCCTATCATTCCAAAAAATAATCCTTACGGAGAAGACTGACATACCAGAACTAATCTTCATGAATTTGACAATATCTACCATCACTATACAATTAAAAAAAAAAAACATGCCCGTTTCCTCAGATTTTGTCTGTACACTAACTAACTACTTTGGTATTGATTCCAATCCAAAGAAGCGGAGAATTGAAATAAGGACACACTTAAGACACATTTCTCTTCTAATTTTGAGTACTTGATTCTAGTTTTTTTTTTTCAATTTTCCGCTTTGAAGGAATCGTGTACTATCACAGTTGTTTAAGAGTGTGTTGACGACAACATAAGTTTCCGAATTCAGATTAAACTTCAAGCAGAAATTATGCTATGTTTCAAATGAAAAGCGTCTTAAAAAAAAGTGTGCATAATTTCAGTTAAATCGGATCAGATTTAGATATATCTCCCACATATATGTAACCCCCAATTACGACGAACTTGGCGATAAAACTTAAGTTTCCAAATTTAGACTCGACTTTGAGTAGCAATTATGATATGTTTCAAATAAAAACGCCTCTAAAATAAAGTATTGAAAAACATCTATTTTTGAATTGTTTACATTATAGTCAAGATATAACAAGTATATACGGCCGTATCTTATGTATCCTCCACCATTTATTGCATATAAACTTGTACTAAAGACTGTCATCCACAATCGAATTACTTGGGTTGCGGTAGTATTTGCCGATGGCAAGTTATCTTAAAACTTCTTAACACCGTCTTCTCAATTATAAGTTAGTCCATACGGGGGATATATTAAACAAAATGATTCAGTTTGACAAAATTTTGTATAGTAATAAAATTTTGACAAAATTTTGTATAGTAATAAAATTTTGACAAAATTTTCTATAGAAATAAAATTTTGACAAAATTTTGTATAGTAATAAAATTTTGACAAAATTTTGTATAGTAATAAAATTTTGACAAAATTTTCTATAGAAATAAAATTTAGACAAAATTTTCTATAGAAATAAAATTTTAATAAAATTTTCTATAGAAATAAAATTTTGACAAAATTTTCTATAGAAATAAAATTTTGACAAAATTTTCTATAGTAATAACATATTGACAATCGGCTATATATAACTATGGACCGATTTGGACCAATTTTGCCGTGGTTGTTAGCGGCCATATACTAGCGCAATGTACCAAATTTCACCACGTGCCAAATTTAAACCAGATCGGATGCATTTTGCTCCTCCAATAGCTCCCGAGGTCAAATCTGGGATCGGTTTAAATGGGGGTTATAAATAATTAAGACCAGTATGGACCAATTTTTGCATGGTTGTAAGATACCATATACTAACACCACGTACCAAATTTCAACCGGATCGGGTTAATTTTGTTCTTCCAAGGGGCCCCGGAGTTCAAATCTGGGGATCGGTTTAAATGGGGTTATATATAATTAAGACCGGTATGGACCAATTTTTGCATGGTTGTTAGAGACCCTATACTAACACCACGTACCAAATTTCAACCGGATCGGGTGAATTTTGCTCTTCCAAGGGGCTCTTGAGGTCAAATCTGGGGATCGGTTTATATGGACCAATTTCTGCATGGTTGTCAGAGACCATATACTAACACCACGTACCAAATTTCAACCGAATCGAATGAATTTTGGTCATCCATGAGGCTCCGGAGGTCAAATCTGGGGATCGGTTTATTGGGGGGCTATATACAATTATGGACCGATGAGAACCAATTTTTGCATGTTTGGTAAAGAACATATAATAACACAATGTACGAAATTTCAGCCGGATCGGATAAAATTTGCTTCTCCTAGAGGCTTCGCAAGCCAAATCTGGGGATCGGTTTATATGGGGGCTATATATACTTATGGACCGATGTGGACCAATTTTTTCGTGTTTGGTAAAGAACATATAATAACACAATGTGCCAAATTTCAGCCGGATCGGATGAAATTTGCTTCTCCTAGAGGCTCCGCAAGCCAAATGGGGGGATCAGTTTATATGGGGGCTATATATAATTATGGGCCGATGTGGACCAATTTTTGCATGTTTTGTAAAGACCATGTACGAAATTTGCTTCTCTTAGAGGCTCCGTAAACCAAATTTGGGATTCGGTTTATATGGGGGCTATATATAATTATGGACCGATTTTGACCAATTCTTATATGGTTGTGAGAGACCATATACTAATACTAAATTTCAACCGGATCGGATGAATTTTGCTCCTCCAAGAGGCTCCGCAAGGCAAATCTGAGCGTCGGTTTTTATGGGGGCTATATGTAAAAGTTGTCCGATATGGCCCATTTGCAATACCATCCGACCTACATCAATAACAACTATTTGTGCCAAGTTTCAAGTCGATAGCTTGTTTCGTTCGGAAGTTAGCGTGATTTCAACAGACGGACGATCGACTCAGAATTTCACAACGACCCAGAATATATATACTTTATGGGGTCTTAGAGCAATATTTCGATGTGTTACAAACGGAATGACAAAGTGAATATACCCCCCATCCTATGGTGGAGGTTTTAAAAAGTCAACAAATCTAAAAACGATTTTATTAATTATGAAGATTTTTTTCAGGATTATTAAAGTCAAGTAGACCTTAGTCAATTTTTTTCCATGTTAGGATACCCAATTTTAAATCATATCGCTTAACGATAAGGGCAAAAGATGTAAAGTTGATCGACTTTTGGAATTTTGCTTCTATGCTAAGCCAAATTCTCATTCGCATTTAAAGGACATGGACTCTTTGGCCTTACAACAATATTTATTTTTTTCAGTGTATATCGTCTTTTCATTTAACTAAAAACATTTTTATTCCCTTTACCATAAAATGTGGGTGTACTAAATTTTTTAATTCCATTCGTAACATATCACAATATTGAAAATTCAACACATCGTATTGAAATTCTTAGTCGGCCTAGTGATATGCGTCCGATCATTGAAATCACGCTAATATATAATATAAACCAATCCCCAGATTTGATTTCTAGAACTTCTTGGAGGAATAAATTTCATCCGATCCGGTTGAAATTTGGTACGCGACGTTACTATATGTCCTCTAAGAACCATGCAAACATTAGATTAGGTTAAGTATAGTGGCAGTCCGATTTTTAAGGCTCACTTAGACTCTGCTCTTTTATCACTGAGTGCTGCCCGATTCTATGTTAAGCTCAATAACAAGGTACCTCCTTTTTATAGCCGAGTCCGAACTGAGTTACACATTCCACTTAGAGTAGCTTTGAAATACTCCGAAATGTCCCCAGCATTACTGAGAGGGGATGATCCACCGCCGAAAAAATTTTTGATGTTGGTTGAAACTGGGTTTGAACCCACGGCCTGTGTATACAACGCGGTCATGCTAACCATTGCACCACGTGGCTCCATTGGTCCATATGGGTTCATAATTATATATATATCTCCCATATAAACCGATCCGCAGATTTAATAACCGGAGCCTTTTGGCTCTGATCTGGTTGGAATTTGATACATTATGTTAGTATCTGCCCTCCACAACCGTATAAAAATTTTTCTATATAGTTGTTTAATTCGATTTTGGAAGACAGTCTTCAGCAATCCATGGTGAAAAGTATATAAGATTCGGGCCTGACCGAATTTTCGCCCATATATAGTTGTTGTTATTATTATATTAGCTGTAATTTTAACAAAACGTAATTTTAATAAATAAAGAAATAATAAATATATTTTTAAAACAATATTTTTTTTATTTTCAGGTAAGATTGTTTAAAAATAAAAGAGTTGCTTTATCTATTAGTTTGGTAAGTTCAAGTGTTTGAAGTTCTTCTTAAAGTGATGGATGGGTAATGTAGACATAACGAGCGATGAAGACCAGTACATAGTTTAATTAATTTATTTATTTATTGATATGTTTACAATCGTAATGAATTATCGTGGAATTTTAATTCAATAATATTTTGTACAATTAACATTTTACGGTCGTTTTTCTTCTAGTTGGTCTTAATTCTTACGCTGAAATGTCATCTTCACGAGTATGAAGTTCTCTTCATACCAGATGTTTTTTACGGTTTATACTTTTCCACCGGCACAGAATCAGTGTAAAACATGTTTTTTTTTTAATTGGCACTATTTTCATCGATATATTTTGAACCCTTCAACTTTTAACAGATCCAATTGAACACGTTTGTTCGTCATCCCAAATACCATGCAGTTTAACACCAACAACGATATAATCCTTTGGCATACAAATTGATATAATTCTAACTTGAGATATGATTTGTCTATTGAAAAAAAGGATGAAAAACTAAAAATATTAGGATATCTCAAAAACTGTTCATAAAAAATTTAACTTCTAGTTCAAAAGGGTAACTAATTTTTATACCCTCCACCATAGGATGGGGGGTATACTAACTTTGTTATTCCGTTTGTAACACATCGAAATATTGCTCTAAGACCCCATAAAGTATATATATTCTGGGTCGTGGTGAAATTCTGAGACGATCTAAGCATGTGCGTCCGTCTTTCCGTCTGTTGAAATCACGCTAACTTCCGAACGAAGCAAGCTATCGACTTGACACTTGGCACAAGTAGTTGTTATTGATGTAGGTCCGATGGTATTGCAAATGGGCCATATCGGACAACTTTTACGTATAGTCCCCATATAACACCCCCGCTCAGATTTGCTTTGCGGAGCCTCTTGGAGGAGCAAAATTCATCCGATCCGGTTGAAATTTGATACATGGTGTCAGTATATGGTCTCTCACAACCATGCAAAAATTGGTCCAAATCGGTCCTTAATTATATATAGCCCCCATATAAACCAATCCCCAGTTTTGGTTTACGGAGCCTCTAAGAGAAGCAAATTTCATCCGATCAGGCTGAAATTTGGTACATGGTGTTAGTATATGGTCCCTAACAACCATGCAAAAATTGGTTCACATCGGTTCATAATTATATATAGCCCCCATATAAACCGATCCCCTGATTTAGCTTGCGGAGCCTCTAAGAGAAGCAAATTTCATCCGATTCGGCTAAAATTTGGTATATGGTGTAAGTATATGGTCTCTAACAACTATGCAAAAATTGGTCCACATGGGTCCTTAATTATATATAGCCCCCATATAAACCGATCCCCCGATTTGACTTGCGGACCCTCTAAGAGAAGCAAATTTCATCCCATCCGGCTGAAATTTGGTACATGGTGTTAGTATGGGGTCTCTACCAACGATGCGAAAATTGGTCCACATCGGTCCATAATTATATATAACCCCCATATAAACCGATCCCCAGATTTGACCTCCGGAGCCTCGTGGATGAGCATAATTCATCCGATTCGGTTGAAATTTGGTACGTGGTTTTAGTATATAGTATCTAACAACCATGCAAAAATTGGTCGACATCGGTCCATAATTATATAACCCCCATTTAAACCGATCGCCAGATTTGACCTGCGGAGCTCTCGGAGGAGCAAAATTCATCCGATCCGTTTGAAATTTCGTACTTTATGAAATTTGGTACATTGCGCTAATATATGACCGCTAACAACCATGCCAAACTTGGTCCATATCGGTCTATTATATATAGCCAATCCCCAAAAAAAGTCTATCAAAATTTTATTTCTATAGAAAATTTTGTCAAGGTTTTATTTCTTTAGAAAATTTTGTCATAATTTTATTTCGATAGAAAATTTTGTCAAAATTGTATTACAATACAAAATTTTGTGAAGATTTTATTTCTATAGAAAATTTTGTAAAAAATTTTCCTCTGTTGGTTAAGCTACACTTGTAGTTTAGTCAATGCATGGCTTTAAGCTGAGATAAAAAAACAACAATAACGATTGAAGAGAAGCCAACAATAACAAACAAAACGAATGAAGATAGAGGAAGCACGCTCAAAAACAAACCCAGCCAAATACATTCAAATCGATGATTTGAGTTTGGCAAAGGAAAAGAGATATGCTGGCAAATTTGTTTAGGCAGTAGCCGACTATCAAACCCTTTTTCGGGAGGTTCAAGTGTAGTTCACTTTGGGTTGAGTGAATTACTCGAATTTATTCTGATAATTGGTTGATAGTTTTGCTGCAAGTAGAGGATGCTGATGAGGAATGTGGTAATTCCGAAACAGCTGTACATCCAACCATCTTGCAGTCTATAGGGCTTTGCCCAAATAAATTTGACAAGCATACTTTTCCTCTGTTGGTTAAGCTACACTTGTAGTTTAGTCAATGCATGGCTTTAAGCTGAGATAAAAAAAACAACAATAGCGATTGAAGAGAAGCCAACAATAACAAACAAAACGAATAAAAAATTTATTTTTATAGAAAATTTTGTCAAAATTTTATTACAATACAAAATTTTTTCAAGATTTTATTTCTATAGAAAATTTTGTCAAAATTTTATTTCTATAGAAAATTTTGTGAAACTGAATTATATACGTATTTAATCGGCCTTTTTTGTGTAATATATACCCCGTATGGACTAACTTACAATTGAGAAGACGCACTAAAAAAAACAGTGCACCCACCAGGAAGAAAACTTTCGGTTAATTTTAGAAAATGTTGAATATTTGTAGAAAATTTTAACTAAACAGTATTACAAACGTTGGCATCACGCCGAAGTTATAAAAATAAGTAAATATTTTTCGACAAATGCAATAAAATTTATTAGAAATAACTAAGTTTTTTTCACTTGTTAAAGAAAATGTTGTAGTTTGAAGGAACAACTTGAAGTTCAAAATTGCAAGAATGTCTTTAGTGACATACGAAGTTCATGATGGACGCATTTTTGGTAAAATTTACAAATTTAAAGAAATTCTGAACTATTTTGTGGAAGACACGAATTTAGTTAATCTTTATGCTTCATTTGAGTATATTTTTTCCTCGGTTTTAGTTAATTTAACTAACGTACACAAAAAATTATTTGAGTAAAGGAAACTTTCCCCAAACATAATAATTCCATGAACTAAAATAAAGTTAAATTGGCTTTAGTGAGAGTTCACTTTTTGAGTGCGGTGTTAAGAAGTTTTAAGATAGCTTGCCATAGGCATGTGTTACCGCAACACAAATAATTCAATTGTGGATGACAGTCTTTAGTACAAGTTTCTATGCAATCCATGGTGGGGGGTACATAAGATTCGGCCTGGCCGAACTTACTGCCGTATATAATTGTTTTATATTATTTTATACTTATATTTCTTAACGTCCTTTCTTCAACGACGAAAGAAAAAGCCAAATTGACAACAATGATTAAAGGGAGGGGAGCATGAAACCCCAAGTGTCATAATTGTTGTCATTATCGTCAACTTAAATGACACACGAAATAATAAAATTTTTATAATTATTAAGGACTGTCTATACAATTGAAGGACATTTTGGTATTAAATTTACAATCACCTTCAATGCTCTCAGTAAGAGAAAAATCAATGATTTCCTGGTAATGACAGTCAATGTTTTAACAATGATTACTATTTTAATAATTTAAAATAAAATAACAACAATAGAAAAGGCGCGCTATGCAACGAGAAATTGCGATTGAAATAGAAAACAATAACAACGATAATACAAAAGCATTAAGAAGGATCTGTCATCCGATTTCTATGCATACACTCACACACCCACTAACTGTGTTCACATAAACCCCAATGCGATTGATGTCTATGGTATTATCGTGGCACCTGTCCACCCACTACTTATGCGAAACCAGAATGTGAACGGGTGTCTGTATTTCACTCGCTCTCTCTCTGTCTCTCCCCCTCTCTCGGGTTTTTGTATGAACTGTATAAGTGTATGGGCATGTTAACACTCACAATGAATAAGGATTTGAATTTTTGAAAAATGCTCTATTATGCGTTCGCATTGACAATGCATAGACTGAAAAATCTAATCAAGTGAAAGAATACTTTCACACTGCATACATTTCAAATGCTACCAAATCAAAACACAAATTCACATGCCGAACAAAGCATTGTCAATGACAACGTATAAATCCCATGCTGTAATGTATTTAAGTACTATCGCATATACGAATATACATAGAGTGTATTGGTATCGAATGCAAATATTCAATAGTTGATTAATTAAAGTTGCCAAAGGGTCATATATTTTGAGAAGATATATTTGGAAATGTTTTGGTTTTCTTTATTTACAATAAAATCATTATGATCTTTGAGAGAGAACATTTTCAACCGGATCGAATGGATGAAATTTGCTTCTACAGTATGCCCCGGAAGTCTAATCCGGAAGCGGTTTATATGGGCGCTGTACCTAAAGTTGGCCCGATCACCCAGAGAAGGAATATGATCACCTCAAACATGTTTCAAGAGCAAAATGTTATTTTTGGGTGGTGACCATGTAACATGCTTATTGCAAAAATGTTGTTTTCTCGTCAAACATAACATGTTTTCCGTAAACAGATACATAATTTCCGAGAAAATAACATAGTTGCGATAAAAATGTTACATGGTCACCATCCAAAAATATCATTTTGCTTTTGTAACATGTTTGTGGTGATTATATTCCTTCTCTGGGTGATATTATCATTTTTAATACTCCAACCTGTACAAACAACAACTACTAGTGCCAAGGTTCAAACCGATAGCTTGTTTCATTCATAAATTAGCTTGATTTCGACAAACAAACATACGACTCAAAATTATGCGGTCTGAAACCAATATGTTGATGTTTTGCAACCGGAATAACGAAGTTAGTATGCCCCTCCCTATGGAGAAGGGTATAATAAATACCAAAATTTTTCATAGCAAGTTTAAAAAAAAATTGAATAAAATTTTTCTTACGAAGAGAGTAAACATTTACAGTTTAAAGGAAAAGTTTTTTAGTTGTAAATACACCGAAAAAAGGTGAACGGTTTTATAGAAAGAATGAACTACTACGCATGAAAATTGAACTAAATTTTACTCCACAAAGCGTTGTTAAAACCAGGAAATTTTAATGCCCTGTTGTACTTTTTGACTGCAGTTCACGAAATTACATCATCTCATAGAAGAAAAAATTAACTAAAAGTAAAGAAAACAAGTATATACGGCCGTAAGTTCGGCCAGGCCGAATCTTATGTACCCTCCACCATGGATTGCGTAGGAACTTCTACTAAAGGCTGTCATCCACAATCGAATTACTTGGGTTGCGATAACACTTGCCGATGGCAAGGTATCGTAAAACTTTTTAACACTGTCTTCTAAATTGTAAGTTAGCCCATACGGGGTATATATTAAACAAAAATAGGCCGATTAAATACGTATATAATATAGTTTGACAAAATTTTCTATAGAAATGAAAACTTGACAAAATTTTCTATAGAAATGAAAACTTGACAAAATTTTCTATAGAAATAACATCTTGACAAAATTTTCTATAGAAATAAAATGTTGACAAAATTTTCTATAGAAGTAAAATGTTGACAAAATTTTGTATAGAAATAAAATGTTGACAAAATTTTCTACAGAAATAAATTTTTTACAAAATTTTCTATAAAAATAAAATTTTGACAAAACACACAACTTTCTATAGTAATAAAATTTGACAAAATTTTCTATGGAAATAAAGTTTTGGTAGATTATTTTTGGCGATATGGACCAATTTTTGTGTAATAAGTCATCGGCTATATATAACTAAAGACCGATATTGACCAATTTTTACATGGCTGTTAGAGGCCATATATTGACAAAATGTACCAAATTTCAACCGCATCGGATGACTTTTGCTATATATAATTATGGACCGATATGGACCAATTTTTGCATGGTTGTTAGATACCATATACTAACACCATGTACCAAATTTCAACAGGATCGGATGAATTTCGCTCCTCCAAGAGGCTCCTGAGGTCAAATCTGGGGATCGGTTTATATGGGAGCTATATATAATTATGAACCGATATGGACCAATTTTTGCATGGTTGTTAGAGACTATATACTAACACCACGTACTAAATTTCAATTGGATCGGATGAATTTTGCTCCTCCAAGAGGCTCCGGAGGTCAAATCTGGGGATCGGTTTATATGGGGGCTATATATAATTATGGACCGATATGGACCAATTTTTGCATGGTTGTTAGAGACCGTATAATAACATCATGTACCACATTTCAACCGGATCGGATGAATTTTTCCCCTCCAAGAGGCTCCGGAGGTCAAATCTGGGGATCGGTTTATATGGGGGCTATATATAATTATGGACCGACATGGACCAATTTGTGCATGGTTGTTAGAGACCGTATAATAACATCATGTACCACATTTCAACCGGATCGGATGGATTTTTCCCCTCCAAGAGGCTCCGGAGGTCAAATCTGGGGATCGGTTTATATGGGGGCTATATATAATTATGGACCGACATGGACCAATTTTTGCATGAATGTTAGAGACCGTATACTAAGACCACGTACTAAATTTCAACCGGATCGGATGAATTTTGCTCCTCCAAGAGGCTCCGGAGGTCAAATCTGGGGATCGGTTTATATGAGAGCTATATATAAATATGGACCGATATGGACCAATTTTTGCATGGTTGTTAGAGGCCGTATACTAACATCAGGTACCAAATTTCAACCGGATCGGATGAATTTTGCTGCCCCGGGAGGCTCCTCAAGCCAAATTTGGGGATCGGTTCACTTCCACTTTTACGTATAGCCCCCATATAAACGGACCCCCAGATTTGGTTTGCGAATAATCTAAGAGAAGCACATTTCATCCGATCCGGCTGAAATTTGGTACATGGTGTTAGTATACGATCTCTAACAATCATACAAAAATTGGAGCCTCTAAGAGATGTAAATTACATCCGATCCGGCTGAAATTTGGTACGTGGTGTTAGTATATGGTCTGAAACAACCATGCAAGATTTGGTCCATATCGGTCCATAATTATATATATCCCCCATATAAACCGATCCCCAGATTTGGTTCCCGGAGCTTCTTGGAGAAGCAAAATTCATCTGATCCGGTTGAAATTTGGTACGTAGTGTTAGTATATGGTCTGTAACTACCATGCAAGAATTGGTCCATATCGGTCCATAATTATATATATCCCCCATATAAGCCGATCCACAGATTTGGTCTCCGGAGCTTCTTGGAGAAGCAAAATTCATCCGATCCGGTTGAAATTTGCAACGTGGTGTTAGTATATGGCCGCTAATAACCATGCCAAAATTGGTCCATATAGGTCTATAGGTGATCCCCAATCACACAAAAATTGGTCCATATCGATTCATAATTATGGTTGCCACTCGAGCCAAAAATAATCTACTAAAATTATATTTTTATGGAAAATTTTGTCAATTTTTTTTATGGAAAATTTTGTCAATTTTTTTTTTATGGAAAATTTTGTCAAAATTTTATTCCTATGGAAAATTTTATCAAATTTTATTTCTATAGAAAATGTTGTCAAAATTTTAATTCTATAGAGAATGTTGTCAAAATTTTAATTCTATTGAAAATTTTGTGGATGACGGTCTTCAGTAGAAGTTTCTACGCAATCCATGGTGGAGGATACATAAGCTTCGGCCTGGCTGAACTTACGGCCGTATATACTTGTTATACCCTGCTCCACACCGTGTCTTTGGCAAAAATGCTTAGGGTGGGCTCTTGAGTCGATATAGCGATGTCCGTCTGTCCGTCTGTCCGTGAACACATTTTTGTAATCAAAGTCTAGGTCGCAGTTTTAGTCCAATCGACTTCAAATTTGGCACAAGTATGTGTTTTGGCTCAGAATAGATCCCTATTGATTTTGGAAGAAATCGGTTCAGATTTAGATATAGCTCCCATATATATATCTTTCGCCCGATATGGACTTATATGGCCCCAGAAGCCAGAGTTTTACCCTAATTTACTTAAAATTTTGCACAAGAAGAACAATTAGTACTATAGTCAAGTGTGCCAAATTTTATTAAAATCGGTTCAGATTTAGATATAGCTCCCATATATATCTTTCGCCCGATATGGACTAATACGGTCCCAGAAGCCAGAGTTTTACCCCAATTTGGCTGAAATTTCGCACAGGGAGTAGAATTAGCATTGTAGCTATGCGTGCCAAATTTGGTTGAAATCGGTTCAGATTTAGATATAGCTCCCATATATAGCTTTCGCACGATTTACACTAATATGACAACAGAGGCCAATTTTTTGCTCCGATTTAGTTGAAATTTTGCACAGGGAGTAGAATTAGCATTGTAGCTATGCGTTCCAAATTTGGTTGAAATGGGTTCAGATTTAGATATAGCTCCAATATATAGCTTTCGGCCGATTTACACTCATATGACCACAGGGGCCAATTTTTTGGTCAGATTTAGTTGAAATTTTGCACAGGGTGTAGAATTAGCATTGTAGCTATGTGTGTCAAATTTGGTTGAAATCGGTTCAGATTTAGATATATCTCCCATATATAGCTTTCGCTCGATTTAAACTCATATGACCACAGAGGCCAATTTTTAACTCCGATTTAGTTGACATTTGGCACAGGGAGTAGAATTAGCATTGTAGCTATGCGTGCAAAAGTTGGTTGAAATCGGTTCAGATTTAGATATAGCTCCCATATATAGCTTTCGCCCGATTTACACTCATATGACCACAGAGGCCAATTTTTGGCTACGATCTAGTTGAAATTTTGCACAGAGAGTAGAATTAGTATTGTAGTTATGCGTGCCAAATTTGGAATCGGTTCAGATTTAGATATAGCTCCCATATATATGTTTTTCTGATTTCGACAAAAATGGTCAAAATACTAAATTTTCCATGTAAAATCGCCACTGCTTATTCGAAAAGTTGTAAAAATGACTCTAATTTTCCTAAACTTCTAATACATATATATCGAGCGACAACTCATAAATAAACTTTTGCGAAGTTTCCTTAAATTTGCTTCAGATTTAAATGTTTCCCAAATTTAGATCTACAAAGTGGTGCAGGGTATAATATAGTCGGCCCCGCCCGACTTTAGACTTTTCTTACTTGTTTTTATTTAATTATGAAAACACTTTACTTTGAATTATCCGTTGTAATTTGGTTTTTAAACTGGTATTTGTTTATACGTGAATAGCTTTATCAATATACCACGAAAAGAGAATGAAAATTCGATAAATGATTTTGATAGGCCCCTAAAAATGTCTTAAGGAAGTGGCATCTTTGGCTCGTCATCAATACCAAAATCCTTAAGTGAAGGTCAAAATCTTTGGATCCAAGTAAAGTTTTTTTAAGTGTAGGGTGTCGAAAACCGACACCAGTTAATCGGTTAACCGGATTCCGTAAAAGTTATCAACCGATATTAACCAATTTTGGCATTGTAATTAGAGGGCCAAGTTGGAGCGGATCAAATGAAATTTGCTTTTCCAGGAGTCCACATTATATGCAAAATGCTCCCACATTGAAAATGCAGCATGAATTACCTCCTATTCAATTTTTATACCCACCACCATTGATAGGGGTGATGGGGGTATAATAAGTTTGTCATTCCGTTTGCAACACATCGAAATATCGATGTCCGACTATATAAAGTATATATATTCTTGGGAGAAATTCTAAGACGATATAACCATGTCCGTGTATCTGTCTGGCTGTCTGTCTGTTGTAATCAAACTACAGCCTTCAATAATGAAGCTATCGTGCTGAAATTTTGCACAAGCTCGTCCTTGTCTGCAGGCAGGTCAAGTTCTTAGATGGGCTATATCGGTCCAAGTTTCGATATAGGCCCCATATAGACCGATCTCCCGATTTTACTTCTTGGGCCTCTAGAAAACGTAGTTTTTATCCAATTTGCGTGAAATTGGAAATCTAGAGGTATTTTATGACCATAAATACGTCTGCCGAAAATGGCGCGTATCGACCCATGTTTTGATATAGCCCCCATATAGACCGATCTCCCGATTTTACTTCTTTTTTTATCCAATTTGCCTTAAATTAAAAATCTGGAAGTTTATTAGGACTATAAATAGGTGTGCTGAATATATTATGTATCGGTACAGGTTTTGACATAGCACCCTTATAAATTGGCCCTCCGATTTGGGATCTAGATTCGAGAACCCATCTAGAACGTAAAGACCGATTTGACTTCTTGAGAGTATAGAAGTTGCAAAAAAAATTGCTTGAAACTGAATGTAAAAATTCCAGATTTAACTTGTCGTAATCATTTAAATAATGGGTGGTAAAAATCTACAGATTTTAGATCCAGGCGTTATTTAGTCATTTTCTTGCACACTTACACGAGATGATTATGATTCCTCTAAAACTCAAACAAATATGGTTCTTATAAATCCCGAATCTGATCTTGTCTTCATAGGTAGAATTTTTAAATGTATCTTCGGAAAACGTACTGGTTTAACTGATCTGCTTGGGAGATATTTTTTTGTCATAAAACCCTATGAAATTCTATATATTATCAATTAACCCGCTACGATGACAAATTTTCAGAGGTGGTAGGTAGTTAAGATTCTGCCCGGCCGATCTTACTGCTGTATATACTTGTTTTAACTGACTTGGTCTTCTGAGTTTGATTAAAAAGATAATTGTATCAGTTAATTTATTAATATTTTATTTGTGTCCTTTTTTTCTGTGTCCTTTGCAATAGATTTTTCTGTGTCCTTTGCAATAGATTTAAAATACGTGTTTCTTATTTCAACTACCCTTTTATAAAATCTCTACAAATGCTAAACTTCTACTAACATTCAAATGCGTAAAATTACATACGTGATTTGAAATCCTATCAAATAAAATCCCGATTGATATTTGATAAGTTGTAGAGCTTTTTCCCATTCGTAGATTAGTTTAATTCGCTTATCCGCATTAAGCATTAAACGCTTAAAATAGAGGTTTTGTAATGTAGTAGTACACAATTGCAACTTTATTGCAAAACAATACCCACATATACGTATTCTATTATTTGAATATTATCTGATTTATGTTGACTTGAAAAAGATGTAAGATCTTGAATTTGCATCGCTTTTCAAGGTGTGATCCTAATTCAGTATTTTGAATGTGAATTAAAAAGAATTGTGGTATTTTGTTTTTAAAAATATTTTTTATGATTTTTAATGCCTTCTAACGCTTGTCTGAAATGCTTGACCTAAAATATTTTCAAAAATTCGCAATATTTCTAGAATGGTTGTAGCATTCTTTTCGAAAAACTTTAAAAAATGTGTACCATTTTATTAATTATTATTCTGTTTTTAACCTATTTGAAACAAAAAATGTTCAAATTATACATTTCAAATATGAAAAAAGCGAGTTATAAAACAAGTATATACGGCCGTAAGTTCGCCCACGCCGAACCTTATGTACCCTCCACCATGGATTGCGTAGAAACCTTTTCTAAACACTGCCACCCACAATCGAATTACTTGGGTTGCGGTAACGCTTTCCGATGGCAAGGTATCTTAAAACCTCTTAACACCGTCTTCTAAATTGTAAGTAAGTCCATACGTGGTATATATTAAATTAAAAGAGATCGATTGAATCGTATATAATTCAGTTTGACAAAATTTTCTATAGAAATTAAATTTTAACAAAATTTTCTATAGAAGTACAATTTTGACAAAATTTTCTATAGAAAAAAAATTGTGGTAGATTATTTTTGGCTCGAGTGGGAACCATGATTATGAACCGATATGGACCAATTTTGCTATGGTTGTTAGCGGCCATATACTAACACCACGTTCCGAATTTGAACCGGATCGGATGTTAGAGACCATATACTAACACCATGTTCCAAATTTCAACAGTATCGGATGAAATTTGCTTCTTTTAGAGGCTCCGCAAGCCAAATCTGGAAATGGGTTTATATGGGAGCAAAGGAGCCACCGTGGTGCAATGGTTAGCATGCCGCTTTGCATATACAAGGTCGTGGGTTCGATTCCTGCTTCGACCGAACACCAAAAAGTTTTCAGCGGTGGATTATCCCACCTCAGTAATGCTGGGGACATTTCTGAGGGTTTCAAAGCTTCTCTAAGTGGTTTCACTGCAATGTGAAACGCCGTTCGGACTCGGCTATAAAAAGGAGGTCCCTTGTCATTGAGCTTAACAGCACTCAGTGATAAGAGAGAAGTTCACCAATGTGGTATCACAATGGACTGAATAGTCTAAGTGAGCCTGATACATAGGGCTGCCACCTAACCTAACCTAACCTATATGGGAGCAATATATAATTATGAACCGATGGTTGTTAGAGACCATATACCAACATCATGCACCAAATTTCAGTCGGATGGGATGAAATTTGTTGCTCTTTGAGCCTCCGCTAGCCAAACCTGGGGATCGGTTTATATGGAGGCTATATATAATTATGAACCGATGTGGACCAAATTTGCATGGTTGTTAGCGACCATATACTAACACCATGCTCCAAATTTCAACCGGATCGGATGAAATTTGCTTCTCTTTAAGGTTCCGCTAGCCAAATCTGGGGATCGGTTTATATGGGGGCTATATATAATTACTGACCGATGTGGACCAATTTTTGTTAGCGACCATATACTAACACCATGCTCCAAATTTCAACCGGATCGGATGCTTCTCTTGGGGGCTCCGTAAGCCAAATCTGGGGATCGGTTTATATGGGGGCTACATATAATTATGGACCGATGTGAACCAATTTTTGCATGATTATTAGAGACCATATACCAACACCATGTAGCAAATTTCAGCCGCATCGGATGAAAATTGCTTCTCTTTGAGGCTCCGCAAGCCAAATCTGAGGGTCCGCTTATATGGGAGCTATACGTAAAAGTTGACCGATATGACCCATTTGCAATACCATCCGACCTACATTAATAACAAGTATTGGTGCCAAGTTACAAGTCGATAGCTTGTTTCGTTCGGAAGTTAGCGTGATTTCAACAGACGGACGGACGGACATGCTTGGATCGACTCAGAATTTCACCACGACCCAGAATATATATACTTTATGGGGTCTGAGAGCAATGTTTCGATGTGTTACAAACGGAATGACAATGTTAATATACCCCCATCCTATGGTGGAGGGTATAAAAATGAATTTAAAGAACCTCTTTGGATGAAATTTTTTTAAGTGATTTTAAAGTTGTGCGCTTAGAACAACTTCCAAATTGTTTTGCTGGGATATTAGGCTCTTCTATATCTAGACTTTCCTGAAGCTCAAATTATCCATTTCAAATATGAAAAAAACGAGCTATAAAAAAGTGAATTAAAAACTTCTTGTGTAGTTAAAACAAAGAACATCTTTGACAGAACAATTTGGAAGTGCTACAGTTATGCCTTTCCAATTTTTTTACTGAGAAATTTGTAATTCCATTTGTAACATATCGAAATATCCGTATTTTTGATCAGGGAGAAATTCTAAGACGATATAACCATGTCCGTCTGCCTGGCCGTCCGTTGAAATCACGCTAGAGTCCTCAATAATGAGGCTTTAGTGCCCAATTTTGCATAAACTCGTCTTTTATCTGCAGACAGGTCAAGTTCGAAGATGGGCTATTTTGATATAGCCCTCATGTTAACCGACCTCCCTATTTGGAGTATTGATCCGATTTGCCTGAAATTCAAAATTTATATTTGGTTTGAGCTCATACACAAGTCTGCAGAAGATGGTGCGTATCGGTCCATGTTTCGTTATAGCCCCCGCATAGCCCGATCTCCTGATTTGACTTCTTGGGCTTCTAGAAACGGCAATTTTTATTCGACTTATCTGAATTTGGAAATCTTGTGGTATTTTAGGTCCACACATAAGTGTGACGCAGATGGTGTGTGTATGTTCATGTTTTGGTATTTCCCAATTTTTATCCGATTATCATGAAATACCAAATCTAATGGTATTTTTGGCAATTTTTTCGATTAACATGAAATACAAAATCTAGCGGTATTTTGGGTTTTTTTGTATTTTTGGCAATTTTTTCGATTAACATGAAATACAAAATCTAGTGGTATTTTGGGTCCACACATAAGTAAGCCGAATATGGGGCGTATCGATCCAAATGTTGATATACCCCCTATATAGATCGACTTCATGCACTGAAAAAAATATTGTCGTGAGGTCAAAGATTTCATGTCTTTAAAATGCGAATACAAATTTTGCTTAGCATAGAAGACGCATTTCTCTAAAATAAAGTTATTTTCCTTGTCCAAAAGTCGATTTCCTTGTCATGAAGTCGTATTGTCCTTATAATTAAGTGATTTGACTTAAAAATGGGTATCTTAACATGAAAGATAAAATTTATAGGCTAAGGTCAACTTGACTTTAATAATTCAGAAAATCTCTTTAAATTTAATGAAATTGTCTTTAAATTTGTTGTGTTTTTGCATCTTGACTGCAAAGCAAAAAATCGTTCAAATATAGGACATGTTTTTCAAAACTTTATTTTAAAGAAGTTTTTTACTTCAAACATAGCATAATTTCTACTGGAAGTCGAGTCCTAATTTGGAAAATAAAGTTGCCCTTAACTCGTTTTTAAAGGACTTTGATAGCATATGAAGAAAAAAACTGAGAAAGCGAAAAATTCAAATTTTCTTCCTAGAAGCAAGTACACAAAACCTAAATTTAAAAGAAAATTGTGTCTTAAAAGTATCCTTACTTGTATTCTCCGCTTCTTTGGCTCGGAATCAATACCAAATTTTTAAAAGTAAAGACAAAATCTTTGGAACCGAGTATGCATCTTTTCAGTGTGGGATTATAGACAACGCAATTTTTATCCGTATTACGTGAAATTCAAAAATTTGAGGTTAGGTTCGTCAATAGGTGTAACGAATATGGTGTGAATCGGTCCATGTGTTTGTAAAGCCCCCATGCATTAAGTCTCCCGATTTCCATGTTATTATATATGGTTGCCTGGCAGAGTATCTGTCATCAAATCCACTTGAAATTCAATATATTTTGAATTAAGCCGATGAAAAGATTTCAAAGGAAACAATTATATTATTTGATTCATGGTGGTGAGTATTTCAGATTCAGTCCCACCGAACTTAATACCATATTTAATTGCTTTTTCTTTTTTTTGACAAAAATTTCATATTGTTTCTTCATTCTCTCCCACCAAATATGTTTCTTATTCAATATACATACGTTACGACACCACAAAGTAAAAACTTTTCTATTGGAATATGTTTTCTGCCATTTTTTGTTGGAGGTTATTCAATTGCACTCATGTGAAAATTGTCAATTCTTTAATATTTTCCCCCAAAAATTCTGGAAAATATTGTAGTGCAAATACTAAAATCAAATAAATACTTGGCCAAACACTTCAACACAAACAATAATCCAAACATATACATCCATACTTAGCATCGCCTGTAAATCCTCTTTAATATCAAAACCAAAGAATGAGCAATTGTTTTTGCTAAATCAATATAAAATGTTTGTGTATGTTTCTTAGGAGATTGTAAATATGTTTCATACATATGCACACAACCATATACATTCACACGCAGATATCCTCTCGGTGTAGTTGAATGCATTCTTTCTAAAAGGAATGGGGGAAAAATATAATCCTTGCAAACATTTCCTATCGAAAGTGTATCGAAGTGGTAGACGATATATTCTTATCGAGTTAGAGTTACCGTTCGGGAAGAAATGACCTACCACATGGTGGTAAGGGTATAAAAACTTTAATCTGCCAAAAACTGTGCCTACCAGAAGTATTGATCTTCGACTCCATAAAAAATATACCGATCGACTCAGAATCACATCTTGAGTCGATGTAGCTTTTGGTATCCGTCCGTCCTTCCTTGTGTTTGTTCTTCGCAGAATTCCGATCGCCGTTGTTAACAGAATTTGATGAAATTTGATATACGGTGCAGTTTTGGCACTATTGAACAAATTTAGATATAGCTCCGGTATATGTGCACTGAAAAAAATATTGACCTAATATGGAAGATTATGCAACTTAAATCTTAGGACTCGAAATTTACGCAATGCTAAGGACAAAATTCTTTAAAATAATGACATTTTAATTAAAAGAAAGTTTATAATCCTTACTTCAAAAAATTTTTTCATTAAATTTAGGACACAAATCTTGAAATTTTGCGTCCCTCTGTTAAGTTGTAGATCTTTGAAGTAAGGCAAATGTTCCTTCAAATAAAGAAAAACATTTTTAATTGAAAGAAATCGTTTTTAACTCAACTGACATATTGAATTTTTAAATTTAAGATAAAAATGCTTCAAATATAGGCTAAGACTTATTTTAAGGATTTGCATCTTTGGTTTAAAGTTTTTTTGTAGCATTAAGAAAACAGAAACAAGTACTTCAAAGTTACTTGGCATAATTTGGATTTTGAAACTGGAATTTGTTTGTACATGAATGTTACCTTTATTAATATTTCGCAAACAGAGAATAAAAATTCGATGAATGAGATCTGTATCCAATTTTAATTTTATCGATCCTAGATTTAAAGCCAGGGAGGTCCCTAAAAAATGCCTTTATTTTAAAGAAACCACATCTTTGGCTCAGAATCAATACCAAATTCCTGAAAGGAAGGTCAAAATCGTTGGATCCAAGTAAACTTTTTTTTGAGTGTGTATGCATCGTCTGATTTCGACAAATGGGGTCACATTGCGTCTTTTTACTAACTGATCGTCGTCAAATTTGGTATAACATAATCTATTTCACCATCCTTTAAGTGTGCGAAATTTCATCGAAATCGGTTCAGATTTAGATATAGCTCCCATTCATATGTATCGCCCGATGTTGCAAGATTTGACCATAAAACCCTTATTTACTAACCGATCTTACCCAAAGTTGGCTAAATGTAATCCTCTATAGCACTAACTCTGTGTGCAAAGAATCATCCAACTCGTATATATGTATCGCCCGATATTCCAAAATTTATCCATAATAGTCGTATTTATTAAAACCATCTTTCTCAAGTTTAGCACAAGGTAACATTCTGTAGTATCATTTAAACTTGCAAAATATCATTTAAATCGGTTCAAATCTAGATATAGCTTCTATATATATATATGTATCACCCGATTTTCCAAAAGTTCGCCCTAATATGTTTTTTGGACCATATTGCCCTCATATATTAATTGATCTTAATCACATATGGCATAAGGTAATCTACTATAACATAAACGTTTGCTTATGGACATCGACGATATAGTAATAGAGCCGTTAGCTACAAACAAATACCAGTTTTTCATTACTTCATCAAAATTTTGGCATATTTCAAAGACATACGATTTTATCGAAAGGTCGAAAATTTCCAAACTTCCTGTCCTAAATTTAATGAAAAGTTTTTTGAAACAAAGATTTTAAACATTCTTTTTATTAAAATTTCATTAATTTGAAGAGTGTGTTCCTTTTATGGTATGATGTTAATTGCGTATCATAAAATGTAGGTTAACATTTTCTTAAATTAACCCAATTTATTCTAAAATCAACCAAAATTTTCCTTCCTGGTGGGGTCACTGTTTTTGAGTGTAGGTCGCAGTTATAGTCGAATTTGTTTCGAAAGGGAAATATCCCATGCTATAGTTGGCTTTGTTTTTGTTGTGCTTATGATATTACCCCCAGAATAATTCATGGCGATCCGAAATGGTGACATTTTAGGGAAAGACGATAACACAAACACCCAAATGCTTGCTGGGATATAATATACTAGGGATCTGATCTCTCATGGGCATGTGTGTGATTGTATGTTTTGGAGAACTTGTAATTGAGAGATGGAAATTCATGTCCGTTTCCTCTTCTACCACAAATGGAGACCCCAAGCGATTGTTCTCCTCATCGCAGGACAATAACTAAGCAATGTCACACAAGTACAACAAATTTGTTCCGCACACATACACTCATAAATGCCGATTCTATGGATGTGGTTCGTTTGCTCATTGATGCCATTGTTTCACTCACTTGTACCACTTCAAATAACCACTCAACAGAACTTCATCCCTCTCTATCACATATTCTATTCCATTGTATTTATTGTGGGTGAGGTTGGTCGAGATGTTGTTGTTTTTGTTCATATGTTCACATGCTTATTGAGATTGAGATTATGTTTGTACAAAACCCTCAAAAATGTTTTGCTCTTCAATAGCTAGCTAGCAGGCATGCCTTTGTTTTGCATGGAGTGCAGAAAATGTTTGTGTTGCATCAGTGCTACTGTTGTCAGTTTTTTTTTTTGGTTTTTGTTTTCTATCGTAAGCTTAAATGCCTTGAAATCATGGCATTTGCTGCTGCAGTTATTGATAATCTTTGGATTGTCATTTGTTGCAGTCGATGAAGGCCCTTTCGATTATTTTTGTTTGTTTGTTTGTTTATTTTATTTTACCATCACTCGTCCATAAATTAATGAATGCTTTGGCAAATATGCAATTATTACAGCGAAAAAGTACACACAGAGAAAAGTTCAGTTGAATCCAAATATTTTGTCCATCCCTTAAGAATTTTTGTATTGATTCCAAGCGAAATTTCAAGCTGAAGGCAATCCTGCGATAAAAACTGAGTAATAAATTTTCTGAATAATTTAGCCTCCAATTTTATTTAAAGAATATGGGGCGGAGCCTCATTTGCTTTTGCGTCAATAGAACTGAATCACTTTACATTCCATTTGAGTAAGAAACCGAGGGGCAATCCTGTGTTGTATAAATTAATACGACTTAACTGATTTGCTCGAACAAGAGGACTACAGTCGACTCCGCTTTAGCGCAATGCGCTTTACTGAAAAACCTCGGATAACTGAAATCGCTCGCATTCCCCAGTTGTTTTTTCTGTCCATTTCATTTAAATTACTCCGCTTTAGTGAAACTCCGCTTAACTGAAAAAATCGGATTACTGAAAAGTTTTTTGTGTTCAAATGAGTTTCGTCACATTAGTATGACTTCGCTTTACTGAAAATGCCACATTCTCGCTATTGAGAGAGAGTACATTTTCTTCTCCGTATTGAGAACGCTTTATTTCAAGTGAAGATGGCACTTTCAAAACAGTTTAAATCACTCTGTAAATAAAATCAACTGAAAGGTAAAATTGTAGATGGCACACACACGGAATCAAACACCTTGTTTTTATTATTTTATGTACATAGCATTGGTCATAAGTTCGGTTAACTGAAATTGAGTGGATTTTTTTCCAGTTATACGGAGTCCGCTTTACTGAAACTTTTTCAGTTATCCGAAGTTCGCATTACTGGAAGTTTTTTTCAGTTATCCGTAGTCCGCTTTAGCAAAAACTTCGGATAACTGAAATTAAATGGCTGCATTTTTAACGTTTCAGTAAAGCGGAGTCGACTGTATCTACTATCGGTCAGAAAATTTAAACATACAAGTTATGTTGTGAGTATGTTACTCGTTTGTAACACATCGAAATATTGCTCTAAGGCCCCATAAAGTATATATATTCTGGGTCGTGGTGAAATTCTGAATCGATCTGAGCATGTCCTTCAGTCCGTCTGTTGAAATCACTCTAACTTCCGAACGAAACAAGCTATTGACTTGAAACTTGGTACAAGTAGTTGTTATTGATGTAGGTCGGATGGTATTGCAAATGGACCATACCGGTCCACTTTTACGTATAGCCCCCATATAAACGGACCCCCAAATTTAGCTTGCGGATCCTCTAAAAGAAGCAAATTTCATCCGATCCGGTTGAAATTTCGTAAGTACACGCAAAGAAAAAAAAACGTTTGGAAAACGTGTACCGAAAACGTTTTTCTTTTGTTAGAGTTTTTTGAATTGCTTCGAAAAGAATTCACTTTTATCACCAAAAAAATTCGTTTGTTACAAAATCTTAATTTTTTTAATAAAAAAAAGTTATTTTTGAATCAACAACACAGTCCATTTCGTTTATATCAAACACTGTTCTTTTCTGACTTTAGGTCTTTAATAAGACACATTTTACAGTTCAAAATTTAATATACTACAATGTAATGTTGAAAATTTTTTCGGAATCTTACTAACATATCTGGAATATATGTAAAAAAAAAAAAACAAAAAAAAACTTTGGTCGAAGCAGGGATCGAACCCACGACCGTTGGCATGCAAGTCAGACGTAGCAACCACTGCTCCATGGTGCCCAACTAAATGTATTTTTCTGTGAAATAAACTTTGTTTAATCGGCTCGTGGGCGCCGCAAGCTATGCTATATAAATATAACTTATATGGGTATTTATCTATTGATGACAATAACGGCTACATAGCTCAGTGGATAGTATGTTGGCTTACAAATTGCATGGTCCGCGGTTCGATTCTCCGTCCAGGCGAAAGGTAAAAAAATTTTAAAAATTTATAAAATTGTATAATTTCTTCTACATTGTTTGTAGTACAGAAAAAGGTGCTAAGAACTAAAAAAAATCGTGGAAGTGAGAAAGATGGGAGGGAAAATGCAATTAGCAAGAAAAAAAATTTTTTGAGTTAGTCTTTATGAAATTGTTGTTACATCCTGGAAAAGAATAAAGGTTTATCACAAAAAGTATATACTTTTCTTCCAAATACACTTCCTTTCAACGAAAAGCAAATGAGAAACGAACTTTGTTTGTCTAAAATTTCGTTTGGGAGGAAAGAATTATTTTTTTGCGTGTATATAGTGTCTAACAACTATGCAAAAAGTGGTCCACATCGGAGCCTCTAAGAGAAGCAAATTTCATCCGATCCGGCTGAAATTTGGTACATGGTGTTAGTACATTGTCTCTAATGACCGTGCCAAAATTGGTCCACATCGGTCCATAATTATATATAGTCCCATTATCACCAGATTTGACCTACGGAGCCTCTTGGAAGACCAAAATTCATCCGATTCAGTTGAAATTTGGTACGTGGTGTTAATATATGGCCTCAAACACCCATGCAAAAATTGGTCGAAATCGGTACATAATTATATATAGCCCCCATATAAACCGATCCCCAGATTTGACCTCCGGAGCCCCTTGGAAGAGCAAAGTTCATTCGGTTGAAATTTGGTACGTGATGTTAGTATATGGTATCCAACAGCCATGCAGGAATTGGTTCATATCAGTCCATAATTATATATAGCCCCCACATAAACTGAGGTTAGGTTTTGGAGCCTATTGGAGGAGCCAATTTCATCCGAGTCAGTTGAAATTTGGTACATTGTGCTAGTATATGGCCGTTAACAACCATGCCTAACAAGGTCCATATCGGTCTATAGTTATATAGCCCTCAGATAAATCGATCCCCAATCACACAAAAATTGGTCCATATCAAGTTCTTAATTGTATATAGTCCCCATATAAGCGACCCCCATATTTCAATTCTGGCTCTCTACGTACCGTGCAAAAGTCCATATCGATTCGTAATTATACCTTTTTTGTCTAATATATACCACGTATGGACTAACTCACAATTTAGAAAACGATGTTAAGAAGTTTTAAGATACCACAACCCAAGTAATTCGATTGTGGATGACAGTCTTTCGTAGAAGTTTCTACGCAATCCATGGTGGAGGGTACATAAGATTCGGCCTGGGCGAACTTACGGCCGTATATAGTTGTTCGATGATTCCTTATTACTAACCAACGGCCAAGTGCTTCACCATATCCATAACATGAAGCTGCCCCTTCTACACCCTCAAAAAAAATCGCTTCTCTAACATATGTTCCAAACATATTTTGCAGGAAGCACATATATTATTGGATACCGCCGAAACATTAATATGTTTGTTTTATGTGAGCATATTATATGTTTGGAAGCATTTTGAGTCCAAAAATAGTATATGCTTGGAAGAATTCCCCAAAGAAGATTGTGTTCATTCCCTCACATATTTTTAACTTCCACGAAATTTTTGAGTTCTTCGCATCTTTTTCTGTAATACAAATACGCTGTTTTTTTTCAAATGTCTATTTTCTTGGTTCCGAATGTCTATTCTCTTTATTCCGAATACTCAATCTACTATTCAATTTAAATAATATTTAGACTTAAGCATACCAAATTTTTGGCCATATTATAAAACAGTTTTCCGAAACAACATACAAGCGATTTCACAGAAATTGCTCTCATTTCATTTCTCGCTGTGTTATGTTGATATCTTTTTATTCAACCCTCCCGGTTTCCATCTCTATTTCTTTCTCTATACTAACTCTCTCTCTCTCTCTCTCTGTCGCTCTCTGAATAAAGTATCACAACATATATATGTTTACTCGAAATTTGTAAATTTATATATGTTTACATTCACGCATATTATTTTTATGAAACATTCATGCCCCAAACATAATATATTCGAACATATTAACATATGTGTCCCAAACATTTTGTGTTAGTTTAGGAACATTACATGTTTGCACTTAAATATATTGTGTTTAAAAATTGTGCCCGAAACACATTTTGTTTATATCGGAACATATGAAAAACATATTTTTCTAACAGTGTATGTTTTACGGTTTGTGCGATGTGGTAATGTTCGGAGCTCGTTACCAGTAATGTTCTATTGCATTATATTAGTTTTGTTTCATCTGACCATTTAGTTTTGTTTCATCTGACCATTTAACTTATTTCCAGTCATCAACGACACAATCTTTGTGGGCCTTACTTGACATTTTCTATTCAATAACGATTGCAAAAAGTGAAAACATGCACTCGGTTTTGCTCCCCACTGTATATACTCATGACTGTTCGTCCGATTTAAGCATATATGCCCAGCAAAAAAAATTTGGAAGTTCTTCCAAAGGCACAACTTTAAAAGCACTTCCAGAAGATGTACTCCCAATGATGTTATTTTAACTACCCAGGAAATTCTTTTAAAGCAATTTTTTATAACTTGGTTTTTTTCATACTTTTAATTTGAATTTTAACCTTTTTTTGTTTCAAATAAGTTAAAAACAGAGAAGGAATTCATAAAATGGTACAAATCATTTAAATTTTGTCGAAAAAAAATCTAAATCCCATGCCAAATTGTGATTTTTTTTTTTAATTTGAGGTCAAACGTTTCAGACAAGCGTTAAAATGCATTAAAAATCATAAACAAATTATAAAAATATTTATTTGGCAAAAAATCACACAATTTTTTAATACACATCCAAAACACTGAATTTGGATCACTCCTTTAAGAGCGATGCAAATTCTGTGCAACGGCTGTTGAAATGGAGGACTTCCGTCCTATGACAAGCCCATGTTAAATTCATCGCTTCTGCGTCAATTTTTCACCACTTCCGGATCCAAAAAGAACATTTTCACTAGTTTTTGGTGACGCTTTTTTTGCTGGGTGTTTACAATACACACATTTAACACACAATTTCATTACTGATTATAGCCATATCCTACTCACTGTACTATCAGGCATCCCACAGTGTCGGTTAAAATGTAGATAATAATCCGACATGTGTAAATTTCGTTTGATTTGGCCAAATATTGTCCCAAAACTCAAAATTACTGTCTTGGCGAAAACTAGCGCCTATCGCCAATGCGAAGTAGAAAATATTATAAAAATGCCCCCAAATATATGTCCGATAAATCATAAAGATATTTTTGCGATATTGCATAAAACATTTAAACATTGTTTTCATTCCAGGGTCGATTAAAAATTTAATCGGCTAAAATTTGAAGTCTAGAGATTTTGAAGGAATGTCCGTCGTTTGTCCAAATCGGTACAGATTTAAATATTTGTATATATTACGATATAAACCTGTATATAGCAGCCAACAATTTGGAGAGACTTGATTGAGATGGTATCAAAACTTTTGGTTTACAAAATGGTGAAGGGTCAGCCCTGCACGACTTTAAACTTTTCTTACTTTTTTCAATGTAAATGCGCTATTTCACAACAAACAGACTCTCAGTTTATTATATATGTACTCTATATGCCAATTTATGACGAGGATATGTTTTGTATGCTTTCCATGATGATGGATATTTAAGATACAGCCCGGCCGAACTTTTGGCCGTATATATTTGTTTTATTGTAATACAGGCCTAAAAATTGTCGGAACACTCCAACTATGTGAAGGACAAGATAAACTCATTTGCTTATTCATGTATTCAAATGAAAATTTAATGGAAATTCAAAACATTTCGAGAAGTACCCTTATTTTTTCAAAAGCTAAAAATTTCTTGGAGCACACTTCGACAGATTATATGCAAAATTCTAATATATGTCATTCATGTTGATAACAACATAAGGATGACATTAAAGGTCATAGTTATTGTGTATTTATTATAAAAATAATACGAATATTTTTGTAGAAGTTCTATATTCTTTTGTGAAAATTTGTCAAGTATTTTAACTAGATTTTAGTATAATTCTTACCTAGGATTATGCCTTAAAGGACATAAATGCTACACTTTTCAAACCTTTGTCAAATAGCAAAAATTATTCTTGTTTTGCCACCTTGAAAATGAGAACAAAAAAACAAACAGAGAAACCTTCTTCAATCCAAAAAAAAAAAAAATAGCAAAACTGTCACAAACTATGTTGGAAGTGTTTCTGAGTCTTGTTTATTTATTTAATATAGACGAAAAACAAAAGTTTTTTGGTCGTTTTTTGTTTGTTTTACTTGTGTTTTGCGGTTAGTGTGTGGCTTTATCACTCACTCGGTGAGTGAGTGAGTGATGCGACCACTTTAATTTACATAATTTCAGCCACAATAGGTTTGCATAATTTATAATATTTTCATTTCGTTTTGCACAAACCAGGTCAGTAAAATGAAATTAGAAATGCAAAGAGTACCGAGCAAAATCTCGAAATGACACATACCAACGAAAATCTGCCATTGCAATGCTGCGACAGTTGATACAGGGTAGCGTATACACAAGGAGTTGTTGCTGTTGGAAGTAAAAGTCTCTTTGATATAGAAAAAAAAAATCACAGACAGATACTTCTGTTTTGAGCTTAAGCAAATGTTTGAAATGGCAATGCAAGAAATGGAATGGGGGAAAAAACAGAGGACAAATGTTTACGATTTCCGTTGGCCACAAAAAAAAAAACAACTACGAAACGAGAGTAGTGGTCCTACTTAAGCTATATCCTAGATAAAATTCACCCAACACACATTATAGTTGTATGGCCATCGCATGAGTGAACTCACAATTATTATAAAAGGAAAGTCCTTGCAAAATGGTGTCAAATCTCTTGGTGAAGTCAGTAGCAAAAAAAAAAAACAAGTATATATGGCCGTAAGTTCGGCCAGGACAAAGCTTATGTACCCTCCACCATGGATTGCGGAGAAACTTCTACTGAAGCCGATGGCAAGGTATCTTAAAACTTCCTAACACCGTAATATATACCACATAGTCCATACGTGGTATATATTAAACTAAAAAAGGCCGATTAAATACGTATATAATTAAGTTTAAAGTTTCTATATAAGTAAAATTTGGAAGAAATTTTCTATAGAAATAAAATTTGGAAAAAATTTCTATAGAAATAAAATTTTGACAAAATTTTCTATAGAAATAAAATTTTGTCAAAATTTTCTATAGAAATAAAATTTTGTCAAAATTTTCTATAGAAATAACATTTTGACAAAATTTTCTATAGAAATAACATTTTGACAATGTTTTCTATAAAATTAAAATTTTGGTAGATTTTTTTGGCTCGAGTGGCAACCACGATTATGAACCGATATGGACCAATTTTTGTGTGAGTGGGGATCGGCTATATATAACTATAGACCGATATGGACCAATTTTGGCATGGTTATTAGCGGCCTTATACTAACACCACGTTGCAAATTTCAACCGGATCGGATGAGTTTTGCTCCTCCAAGAGGCTCCGGAGATCAAATCTAGGGAACTATTTATATGGGGGCTATACATAATTATTGACCGATATGGACTAATTCTTGCGTGTTTGTTAGAGACCACATTCTAACACCATGTTACAAATTTCAACCGGATCGGATGAATTTTGCTCCTCCAAGAGGCTCCGGAGGACAAATCTGGGTATCGATTTATATGGGGGCTATATATAATTATGGACCGATATGGACCAATTCTTGCATGGTTGTTAGAGACCATATACTAACACCACGTACCAAATTTCAACCGGATCGGATGAATTTTGCTCCTCTAAGAGGCTCCGGTCAAATCTGGGGATCGGCTTATATGGGGGCTATATATAATTATGGGTCGATGTGGACCAATTTTTGCATGGTCATTAGAGAACATATACCAACACCACGTACCAAATTTCAGCCGGATCGGATGAAATTTGCTACTCTTATAGCAATCGAAAGCCAAATTTGGGGGTCCGTTTATATGTGGGCTATACGTAAAAGTGGACCGATATGGACCAATTTTTGCATGGTTGTGTGAGACCATATACTAACACCAAGTACCAAATTTCAGCCTGATCGGATGAAATTTGCTTCTTTTAGAGCAATCGCAAGCCAAATTTGGGGGTCCGTTTATATGGGGGCTATACGTAAAAGTGGACCGATATGGCCCATTTTCAATACCATCCGACCTACATCAATAACAACTACTGGTGCCAAGTTTCAAGTCGATAGCTTGTTTCGTTCAGAAGTAAGCGTGATTTCAACAGACGGACGGACGGACGGACGGACATGCTCAGATCGACTCAGAATTTCACCACGACCCAGAATATATATACTTTATGGGGTCTTAGAACAATATTTCGATGTGTTACAAACGGAATGACAAAGTTAATATACCCCCATCCTATGGTGGAGGGTATAAAAAGAAATGACTCTTAAAATCACTGTCACTGTGTATTGGCCTAAAAATGAGTAATATTTTATAGAAAGTGCGAAAAAATAAAAATCAGGTATATAGTCGGGCAAATCATGCATTGGAAAAAGAATGTCCGGTTGCAAAGATTTTGTCTTCACACTAGAGGTGTGCACGTGAGTACTAGTTTACTCACGCACACTCACGACAGAAAAATCATACTCACACACACTCACGCACGATATTTTTTGGTAGGACTCACGCACACTCACGAAAAGAAAATTTGTATTCACGGACACTCACGCACGAAAACGTCGTGACTCACAAAAAATACCGTGATTCACGAAAAATACCGCGAATCACGAAAAATATCGTGACTCACGAATAATTTTATAATTAATTTACCTTACCGAAGTGTCTGAAAACATGAGCATTATTAAAATCGAGAGTAGTATTAAACTCTTAATATCTCAGGTGTCACTAGAATTGTAATTGAATTTAACTCTCAAGCGTTTTATGTTGGTGAGCAGGAATATTGTCGTGAGTGTAATGCGTTACTCACGCACACTCACGAAGATATTATTTTCGTGACTTACGCTCACGCACGACATTTTGGTTTGTTAATAACGCTCACGCACACTCACGCTGTTGTCATGAGCGTGACTCACGACTCACGCACCAATCACGAAAATTTTCGTGAGTCACAACAATTTCGTGTCACGTGCACACCTCTACTTCACACCAATGATTTTTTTAATGATTCTGAGCCAAAGAAGCGGAAAATTGAAATAAGGACAGTTTTAGGACACAATTTGAGTTTATCATACTCTTAAATTTGAGTTTAGCGTACTTGATACTAGGAACAAATAGATTGAATTTATTCGCTTATTCGGCGTTTTTCTTCCTCCAAATTCAACCTCGATTTCAAATAGAAAATATGCTACGATTCAAGCAAAAACTGCCTTAAAAATAAAGTGTTCAAAAATATCTTCTCCTTTGCAACGTTTTCTTGCTTTGTATTTAGGATACAAAAAGTCAAAAATTTTAGAGATGATTTCATTAAGTTTAAAGAATTTTTTAAAGCCAAATTGACTTTAGTTAAACAAAATGTTCTTTCATGTTAAGATACCAGTTTTTAAGTCAAATCACTTAATTGTAAGGTCGTAACGACTACATTGAAAAGTTTATCGACTTCATCCTCAAGGAAAACTAAGTAAGGAAAGTCTAAAGTTGGCCGGGGCCGACTATATCATACCCTTTTCCACCGTGTTGATCAGATTGTTTGATACCATCTCAAATCCATCAAATTTAAAAGGCTAAATTGGAATATACCTGTATTTAAATCTGCATCGTTTTTGAAAACATGTTTTACACTTCTACGAATTCTTTACAATTAAAATTTAAATCAGCTAACGCCCTGCACGGACAAAAAAGATTGTTTGTCATATGTTTAGGTGTAAAAATTACATGTTTGTAACTCAAAATTTTAGAATATTATTTTTAAGTGCAAGCATATAATGTTTACAAACAAGTATATCATGTTTCGTATAAACACATACGTGTTTAGAAACGTCAGAGAGAGAGCGAGAGAGAACAAGTATATACAGCAGTAAGTTCGGCTGGGCCGAATCTTAAATACCCACCACCATGAACCAAATATTAGGGTTTCCTTTGAAATTTCAGGAGGGCTTGAGGACTTCAGGACTATATCAGGTTCTGGATTTATAAGAACCATTTTTGTTTGACTTTTAGAGGAATCATTAACATCTCTTATAAGTGTGCAAGAAAATTATAAAATAACGTCTTGATTTGAAATCTTAAATCTGTAGATTTTCACCCGAGAAGTAAAATCTGGAAATTTTACATTGAGTTTCAAGCAATTTTCATGATCAGTGCGCCTTCTACACCCTCAAGAAGTGAAGTCGGTCTATATGGAGGCATTACCAAATGGACCGATAAAAACTTAATCCGATACACGTTTTTGTGAGCCTAAAATACCAGAATATTTACAATTTCAGGCAAATCAGATAAAAACTACGGTTTCTTGAAACCCAAGGAGTTAAATCGGGAGATCGTTCTTATGGGGGCTACACTAAAATATGGACCGATACTCACCGTTTTCGGCACACCTCTCTATGACCCGAAAATACATCTAGATTTCCAATTTCAGGCAAATAGGATAAAAACTTCGGATTCTAGAAGCCCAAGAAGTAAAAACGGGAAATCGGTCTATATGGGGGCTATACCAAAATATGGACCGTTTCTCACCATTTTCGGCACACCTCTTTATGGTCCTAAAATACCTCTAGATTTCCAATTTCAGACAAATTGGATAAAAACTACGGTTTCTATAAGCCCAAGAAGTAAAATCGGGAGATCGGTCTATATGGGGGCTATACCAAAATATGGACCGATACTCACAATTTTTGGCACACGTATTTGTGGTCCTACAATACCTCTAGATTTCCAATTTCAGGTAAAATGAATAAAAACTGCGGTTTCTATAAGCCCAAGAAGTAAAATCGGGAGATCGGTCTATATGGGGGCTATACCATAATATGGACCGATACTCACAATTTTTGGCACACGTATTTGTGGTCCTACAATACCTCTAGATTTCCAATTTCAGGTAAATTGAATAAAAACTGCGGTTTCTATAAGCCCAAGAAGTAAAATCGGGAGATCGGTCTATATGGGGGCTATACCAAAACATGGACCGATACTCACCATTTTTGGCATACCTCTTTATGGTCATAAAAGACCTCTAGATTTCGAATTTCAGACAAATTGGATAAAAACTACGATTTCTGTAAGCCCAAGACCCCAAATCGGGAGGTCGGTTTATATGGGGACTATATCAAAACCTGGACCGATATAGCCCATCTTCGAACTTGACCTGCCTGCAGACAAACGACGAGTTTGTGCAAAATTTCAGCACGATTGCTTCATTATTGAAGACTGTAGCGTGATTACAACAGACAGACAGACAGACAGACAGACAGACAGACAGACGGACAGACGGACATCGTTATATCGTCTTAGAATTTCTCCCTGATCAAGAATATATATACTTTATATAGTCGGAAATCGATATTTCGATGTGTTACAAACGGAATGACAAACTTATTATACCCCCGTCACCATTCTATGGTGGTGGGTATAAAAAAGATCGGTGAAAAAAACATATTAATTTTCCATTGAATGATTAAACAAGTATATAAAGCAGTAAGTTCGGCCGGGCCGAATCTTAAATACCCACCACCATGAATCAAATTTTATAGTTTCTTGTGAAAATTTCAGGGGGATTTGGTGACAAGCAGATCAGTTCAACCAGTACAATTCCCGAAGATAAATTCAAAGATTTTACCTATGAAGTCTAGATCACATTCTGGATTTATAAGAACCATATTTGTTTGAGTTTTAGAGGAATCATAAACATCGTGTGCAAGAAAATGAAATGAAAATGAAATAACGCCTTGATTTAAAATCTAACATCTGTAGATTTTTACTCCCATTATTTAAATGATTACCAGAAGTAAAATCTGGAAACTATAATTCAGTTTCAAGCAATTTTCATTATCAGTGCACATGGACCGATGTTCACCATTTTCGCCACACCTCTTTATGTTCCTAAAATAATTCTAGATTTAAAATTTCATGCAAATTTGATAAAAACTATGGTTTCTAAAAGCCCAAGAAGTCAAATCGGGAGATCGGTTTATTTGGGAGATAAACCAAAACATGAACCAATACACGCCATTTTCGGCTCTCATATTTAAGGTCCTAAAATACCTGTAGATTTATAATTTCAGGCAAATTGGATAAAAACTATGGATTCTAGAAGCCTAAAAAATAAAATCATTTCTTACACACCTATTTGTATTCCTAAAAACCTCCAGATTTTCGATTTCAGGCAAAGTGGACAACAATTACGGTTTCTAAAAGCCCAAAAAGTAATATCGGGAGATCGGTCTATCCGATGGCTATATCACCATTTTCGGCATAGGTTAGGTTAGGTTAGGTTATGTGGCAGCCCAATGTATCAGGCTCACTTAGACTATTCAGTCCACTCTTATCACTGAGTGCTGCCCGATTCCATGTTAAGCTCAATGATAAGGGACCTCCTTTTTATAGCCGAGTCCGAACGGCGTTCCACATTGCAGTGAAACCACTTAGAGAAGCTTTGAAACCCTGAGAAATGTCACCAGCATTACTGAGGTGGGATAATCCACCGCTGAAAAACTTTTTGGTGTTCGGTCGTAGCAGGAATCGATCCCACGACCTTGTGTATGCAAGGCGGGCATGCTAACCATTTCACCACGGTGGCTCCCTTTAAGGTCCTAAAATACCTCTAGATTTCCAATTTGAGGCAAGTTGGATAAACATTATGGTTTCTATAAACCCAATACTAAAATCTGGATATCGGTCTATATGGGGGCTATATAAAAACATGGTCCGATACTGATCATTTTCAGCACACCTCTTTAGGGTTTTAAAATACCTCTAGATTTCTAATTTCAGGCAAATTGGATAAAAACTACAGATTTTAGACGCCCAAGAAGTAAAAACTGAAGATAAATGGGGGCTATACCAAAACATGGACCGATTCTCACCATTTTCGGCGCACCTCTTTACTGTTCTAAAATACCTCTAGATTTCCAATTTCAGGCAAATTGGATAAAAACTACAGATTCTATAAGCCCAAGACCCCAAATCGGGAAATCGGTCTATAGGGGGGATATACCAATACCTCGACCGATACTCACCATTTCTAGCACACCTCTTTATGGTCCTAAAATACCTCTAGATTTCAAATTTCAACCAAATTGGATAATAACTACGGATTGGATAAAAACTACCGATTCTAGAAGCCCTAGAAATATAATCGGAAGATCGGTCTATATGGCGGCTATACCAAAACATGGACCGATACTCACCATTTTTGGCACACCTCTTTGTGGTCAAAAAATAACACTAGATTTCCAATTTCAGGCAAATTGGATAGAAACTAAGGTTTTTTATAAGCCCAAGACCCCAAATCGGGAGGTCGGTTTATATGGCACTATATCAAAACTTGGACCGATATAGTCCATCTTCGAACTTGACCTGTCTGCAGACAAAAGACGAGTTTGTGCCAAATTTCAGCACGATTGCTTTATTATTGAAGACTGTAGCGTGATTACAGCAGACAGACAGACATCCAGACAGACGGACGTGGCTATATTGTCTTAGAATTTCTCCCTGATCAAGAATATATATACTTTATATAGTCGGAAATCGATATTTCGATGTGTTACAAACGGAATGACAAACTTATTATACCCCGGACGGACAGACAGACGGACATCGCTAAATCGACTCATAATTTAATTCTAAGCCGATCGGTATACTAAAAGATGGCTCTACGACCACTATTTCTTGGCATTACATACAAATGCACAAACTTATTATACCATGTACCACAGTAGTGGTGAAGGGTATAATTAGTCCACCAGATGACACTTTTTATACCCTTCACCACTACTGTGGTACAGGGTATAATAAGTTTGTGCATTTGTATGTAACGCCAAGAAATAGTGGTCATAGACCCATCTTTTAGTATACCGATCGGCTTAGAATTAAATTCTGAGTCGATTTAGCGATGTCCGTCCGTCTGGCTGTATATGTAATTTTGTGCACAAAGTACAGCTCACAATTTAAGTCCGATCGTCCTCAAATTTGGCATTGGGCCGTTTCTTGGGACAGAGACAATCGCTATTGGTTTTGGAAAAAATCGGTTCAGACTTAGATATAGCTGCCATATATATTTATCCCCGATTTGGTCATAGTTAGCGTGTTTATCAACCGATTTTCTTGAAATACCGTACATCCAAATATTTCACGAATCTCGAAAATCTTGCAAAATATCAGCCAAATCGGTTCAGATTTAGATATAGCTCCCATATATATCTTTCGTCCGATTCAGACTCATATCACCACAGAGGCCAAAGTTTACTACCGATCTTCGTGAAATGCACAGAGGTTAGAATTGATATTCTACCAATGCTTGGTAAATTTGATTATTTGAGCTTCTGATTATAATTACAAATAAAGTGAAATGAAATTGGTTCAAATTTAGATATAGCTTCCATATATATCGTTCGTTCGATTTGAACTTATATGGCCACAAAAGCCAAAGTTTTGCCGTGATTTGCTTCAAATTTTGCACGAGGGGTACGTTTAATAGTATCGCTAAGTGTGTCAAATTTTGTTAAAATCGGTTCAGATTTAGATATAGCTCACGTATATATCTTTCGCCCGATTTGGACTTATATGGTCTCAAAAGCCAGAATTTTGCACAAGCGGTACTTTTAACGATACTATTGTATGTGCCAAATATGGTCAAAATCGATTCAGATTTAGATATAGCTCCCATATATATCTTTCGTCCGATTTGAACTTATATGGCCTCAAAATCCAGAGTTTTGCCGTGACTTGCTTCAAATTTCGCACAAGGAGTACGTTTAGTAGTATCGGTAATTGTGCCAAATTTGGTTGAAATCAGTTCAGATAATATATAGCTCCCATATATATCTTCCGTCCGATTTGCACTCATATGACCAGGGGGCCAAAGTTATACTCCCATTTACGTGAAATTTCGCATAGATAGCAGAATTATTATTCTAACTATACATGTCAAATTTAGTCAAAATCGGTTCAGATAATATATAGCTCCCATATATACGTACACCAGAGTTGGGGAAATATGGTAGACTGTTATACATTTTAGACCGATTTTCAATAAAAGTTTCCTCCAATTAACTGGGTAGCGTTAGCCGATTTAAATTTTAATTCGAGAGATTTTGTAGAATTAAAAAAATTGTCTCCTTTATATAGCTTCCAGCAAATGTGAAGTAGATGAGATGGTAACACAAATTTTGGCCTACATAGGGGTGAAGGGTATAATATAGTCGGCCCCGCCCGACTTTAGACTTTACTTACTTGTTTAATTTAAGGAACATTTCTCACTTACGCTATTCAATAGCTATAAAGTCTACAACTTCAGCAACCTACACAATTAAGGTTGTGTAGGGTGTGCCGAAAATGGTGAATATCGGCCCACGTGCACTGATAATGAAAATTGCTTGAAACTGAATTATAGTTTCCAGATTTTACTTCTGGTAATCATTTAAATAATGGGGGACAAATGTTCAGATGTTAGTTTTTAAATCAAGGCGTTATTTCATTTTCATTTCATTTTCTTGCATACTTGCACACGATGTTTATGATTCTTCTAAAACTCAAACAAATATGGTTCTTATAAATCCAGAATCTGATTTAGTCTTCATAGGTAAAATCTTTGAATTTATCTTCGGGAAGTGTATTGGTTGAACTGATCTGCTTGTCACCAAATCCCCCTGGAATTTTCACAGCAAACTGTAATATTTGATTCATGGTGGTGAGTATTTAAGATTCGGCCCGGCCGAACTTACTGCTTTAGTGTATAATGCCTACCAAAAACCAATTGAAGTAATCGGATTCCAAATCCATTTCTCCTAACTTATTGCTGGGTTAATGCTGATAACTAAAGTGTAAATAAAACCAAAGCGCTAAAAATAACTTTAAAATGCACAACAACAAAAATTGCTACCTTCTTATGCTACCTTCCATATATGTTATATTCCATGGGAGGACTAAGCAAAATATTCGTATGTGTTCGGCATTGGAGTATAGTTTATGCACTCATATATTGTTGGTGTGGCATTTATAAATATTTCATTTTTGTACTTAAAAAAAACCAGATGTACACATTCTCAAATACACACGCTCGCACAGACAAACACACCCATATACTCTCTGTAATGCATATGCTATCCTAAAGCTTATAGAATGTTATACATTCCTCTGAAACGCAAAAAAAAAAAACACTATTGAAACACTTATGCGGGTGTACAACAGGGTGGCTGATATGCAGTGGACCAAAGTAAAGCGTTATAATTTTTAATTTGTATACCCTTCATCAGGGTATAATGTTTGTAACGCCAAGATGGCCCAGTCTGAAACCCATTGTTTAGTATTCCGATCGTCTTACAATTAAATTCTGAGTCGATATAGCGATGTCCGTGTGTCTATCTGTCTGTTTGTTTATGTATTTTTGTGTGCAAAGTCCAGCTCGCACACTCAAAAAAAGTTTACTTGGATCCAAAGATTTTGACCTTCCCTTAAGGATTTTGGTATTGATTCCGAACCAAAGATGCGGCTTCTTTAAAATAAAGAAATCTTTGACGGACCTCCCTGGCTTTAAATCTAGGATAAATAACATTAAAATTAGATACAGATCTCATCCATCGAATTTTTATCCTCTTTTTGCGATATATTAATAAAGGTATTTATGTACAAACAAATTCCAATTTAAAATCGAAATTATGACAGGTACTTCAAAGTAAAAACAGTTTTCTTAATGTAAAAAAAAAACTTTAAACCAAAGATGCAAATCCTTAAAATAAGTCTTAGCCTATATTTGAAGCGATTTTATTTAAATTTAAAAATCAGTCAGTTGAGTAAAAGAGTAAAAGAAAGATTTCTTTAAATTAAATTTTTTTTCTTTATTTTAAGGAAAGCAATTACGTCAAAGATCTACAACTTCAGAAGAGAGATGGAAAATTTCAAGATTTGTGTCCTAAATTTAATGAAAAACAATTTTGAAGCAAGGATTATAAGCTTTCATTTAATTCAAATGTCATTATTTTAAAGAATTTTGTCCTTAACTTTGGGTAAATTTCGATTCTTAGAATTTAAGTTGCATAATCTTCCATATTAGATCAATATTTTTTTCAGTGCATCTTGGTCAAATTTTGAATAGGGTCTTACTTGGGCTCAAAGACAATCGCTGTTGATTTGTGAGTCTCGTAGAACTTGTATAACAATTCAAAATCATCCGATATGACCTTATATAGTTCCACAGACCAGAGTTAACAATTTTTCGCCCGATATGGTATGAATTGGCTCCAGAGGCCAAAATTCTTAGAATTTGATATCAAATTTTCATTCGGATTTTCAAGTTAATTGACCACATATCTTGGTGAAATCTTCGTAAAGTGATCCTAGTAAAATTGGCACTACTAAATAGCAAAAAATTGTAAAAATCTAATTTATCTATACCGTCTGGTGGACTATTACTAACCATCGGAATCATATTCAGAAATTCAACAGTATAAACAGGATGAGTCTTATTTGTATGATTCATGCAACGAGAATAACGGCCACCGCAGCTCTGGAGATATTGATGGGAGTCTGTCTACTTGATTTGTATTTCAGTAAAATAGCTGAGACGATGTTCATGAGACTGAAGAGCCTGAACTTGCTTGGAAACGTGGATTGCAGAACTCGTTTCTTCTATTGGACAAGATATGAGGGCAAGTTGAAATCGATTATACCAAGTACACACGATTAGAAAAGAGCCACTTACATTTAGAAGATCTGAACATTTATACGGATGGATCGAAAATTATGGAAGGCACTGCAAAGAGTTGGGCACTGGAAATATGGACAGCGTTTGCATTTTCCAGACGAAGGTATTTGTCATTAAAAAAGCTACAGAACTCCTGTTGGTGAGCCCGATATTCCGAAGTAATATCAACTTCTGCATCAACAGTCAGGCAGCAATAAAGGCCTTGGGTAATCAAAACATAAAGTCGGAAAGTAGTCAGTCGATGTCGTAGAGAGCTTTGAGATCTCAATGAACAGAATAATTATTACTCTGTGCTGGGTATCTGGACATAATGGAATAATGGGTGATGAGAAGGCAGATGAGCTAGCTTGATAACATCGATATGGATGTTTTTCCCACGCTATCATTTTATATCCACAGAGTCAATGTCAAATACAATAATTCATGGAAAGGTCGATGGGTTTCCTCTGCGGGTTGCGATCAAACTTAATTGGTGTGAAACGACAAGAATAATAATTTCTAATGGTCATACATAGAGAGGATATAACACACTTGGAAAACACATAGTAAGGATTGGCTTAATGACTGATAGTAACCGTAGGTGGTGTCCGGACCCGGAGGCTACGGAAGATTCCTACAATTTTCTGTGCCAGTTTCAGGCCTTGTCATATAGAAGAAACAATATACTATGTTCCTCTTTATTTTAGGACATTATTGATGTTCGAGACTGAAGAATCTGAAGAATATACTTGCCTTCATAAAGGCTTCTAGATGGAAGACCTAGAAAACTCGTTTGAAATCGCAATACTGATGGGATTAATCCTGGCGGACGAAAATAGATAATGAAGAAGAGAGACTCAACTATGAGTATTCACAATGGACCAATATGATCTAAGTGGAAACCAAATTCTTTTCTATAGATTGGTGTCATCCTCTATATAACCTAACTTATAATACATATGTATCCTCCGATCAAAATTTCCGAATTTTTATAACATTATATTTTGTACCAGGAGCGTTAGTCGATTTAAACTTTGAATCTAGAAATTTTTTAAAATGATAAAACATGTAGTCTAGGTTGGCTGATAAGTCCCCGGTCTGACACATAGATGGCGTCGCTAGTATTAAATGCATATTATTTTTATATAGTACCAACCTTCAAATGATTCGTGTCAAAATTTGACGTCTGTAAGTCAATTAGTTTGTGAGATAGAGCGTCTTTTGCGAAGCAACTTTTGTTATTGTGAAAAAAATGGAAAAAAAGGAATTTCGTGTTTTGATAAAATACTGTTTTCTGAAGGGGAAAAATACGGTGGAAGCAAAAACTTGGCTTGATAATGAGTTTCCGGACTCTGCCCCAGGGAAATCAACAATAATTGATTGGTATGCAAAATTCAAGCGTGGTGAAATGAGCACGGAGGACGGTGAACGCAATGGTCGCCCGAAAGAGGTGGTTACCGACGAAAACATCAAAAAAATCCACAAAATGATTTTGAATGACCGTAAAATGAAGTTGATCGAGATAGCAGAGGCCTTAAAGATATCACAGGAACGTGTTGGTCATATCATTCATCAATATTTGGATATGCGGAAGCTCTGTGCAAAATGGGTGCCGCGCGAGCTCACATTTGACCAAAAACAACAACGTGTTGATGATTCTGAGCGGTGTTTGCAGCTGTTAACTCGTAATACACCCGAGTTTTTCTGTCGATATGTGACAATGGATGAAACATGGCTCCATCACTACACTCCTGAGTACAATTGACAGTCGGCTGAGTGGACGGCGACCGGTGAACTGTCTCCGAAGCGTTGAAAGACTCAAAAGTCCGCTAGCAAAGTAATGGCCTCTGTTTTTTGGGATGCGCATGGAATAATTATTATCGATTATCTTGAGAAGGAAAAAACCATCAACAGTGACTATTATATGGCGTTATTGGAGCGTTTGAAGGTCGAAATCGCGGCAAAACGGCCCCATATGAAGAAGAAAAAAGTGTTGTTCCAGCAAGACAACGCACCACATGCCACAAGTCATTGAGAACGATGGCAAAAATTCATGAGTTGGGCTTCGAATTGCTTCCCCACCCAGCGTATTCTCCAGATCTGGCCCCCAGCGAGTTTTTCTTGTTCTCAGACCTCAAAAGGATGCTCGCAGGGAAAAAATTTGGCTGCAATGAAGAGGTGATCGCCGAAACTGAGGCCTATTTTGAGGCAAAACCGAAGGAGTACTACCAAAATGGTATCAAAAAATTGGAAGGTCGTTATAATCGTTGTATCGCTCTTGAAGGGAACTATGTTGAATAATAAAAACGAATTTTGACAAAAAAAAATTTTTTGTTTTTCTTTGTTAGACCGGGGACTTATCAGCCAACCTGTTATATATATTTTTTAAACGCTTCAATTTTAAATATATGTATATGAGAATATCACACATTGAACAGCTCCCAACAAGTTTGAAGGATTTTAGATAGTATCAAAACTTATAGTCTATAAGGTGGTGAAGGGTGCAATATAGCCAGCCCCAATAAACTTTCCTTACCTGTGTATTAATTTCATTGTTCGAAAGCAAAAAAATTTTGGAAATAACATCAAATTTTTTAATTAGTTTAGATTCGTTCGATTTTTTTATCTTTGTGACGAATTTTGGTCACATCACACGCTGCACGAAACTGGCTGTGCACCATTTTAGCCCGTTCCCGGGAAGCACTGTATTGTTGATTCACACTGCTCGAAGGATATCCTCGCTTGAGCTCTATCAAGAATATCTCTATTTCGGAATGCAATAGATTAAAACGCTTTTGTAAGTTTGTAAACAATAAAATAAACTGTCACTGGAATACTGACAGATTATTCCAGTAATGGCAGATGGTCGATTTAGAAATGATAGCAACATGTAGATGGTTTCAATACACATCAGCCTCGCTGTATATGTTTGATGCATCGGCATTACCTATACTACCATAGTACTGCTACGTTAAAAAAAAAGGCCGACAAAGAAGACTTTTTTCCGTATTAAAGCTCAAAACTCAAAAGTACAACTTTTTCTCGGAAATTCTGGCAACAAAACAAATTATTGTGGTCTCCCCACTGGCTCACAATTTCACAGATATGTTGTTGTGGTTTCCTCTTTAAGCAGTTGGAGCAAATATGGTACACCATTGGATACTATCATGGCCAACAAGGAAATTAATTTCGGGGAGGTCAGTAAATTTATTTATTTTATGAATTGAGTTTTTCGCAAAAAAAAAATCACTTTAAAGTTTTAAACATGTGTGAATGAAATTAACACGGAAGCTTAACAATATTTTCATAAATAAATGGCATTTGAATTTACCGTTTTGTAAAGAAGAGTTGGAAGTACGTTAGCACTTTCCAACAGTTTTATCGATATTGATTTGGGGTGAATCATGAATTGAGAAAGTTGACATTTTACATAATCAATATCCTAGATATTGTTGTTTTAGAGTGTTAGTGGAAACCCCGGCCGTAGTAGCCCCCCTTAAGCCAAAAGTGCTATGTTCATTGGCAAAAATAATGTTGTGATTTCTGGTCCTTAAAATTCAAATGCTAATTTTGCTTAGCATAGAAGATGCATTTCTCAGACTCTGGTTTTTGAGGCCATATAAGTGCAAATCGGACGAAAGATATATATGGGAGCTATAACTAAATCTGAACCGATTTCAATTAAATTCGCCAAACATTGGTACTCTCTGTGTAAAATTTCACGAAAATCGGTAGTAAACTTTGGCCACTATGGTCATATGAGTCTAAATCGGACGAAAGATATATATGGGAGCTATATCTAAAACGGAAATATGGACCGATGTATACAAAATTTAGTCCAACTCATAACTGACCTAAAGTACCTCCAGATTTCAAATTTCAAGCAAATCGAATGAAAATTGTGGTATTTATGCGCTCAAGAAATCAAATCGGGAGATCGGTCAATATGGGGGCTATATCTAAACATGAACCAATATATTCCAAATATAGCACAGCTCTTAACTGGCTTAAAGTACCTCTAGATTTCAAATTTCAATCAAATCGGATAAATATTGTGGCTTCCATGCCCACAATCAATCAAATCGGGGAATCTGTTTATATAGGGCTATGTCGAAACATGGACCGATATAGCCCATCCTCGAATTTGACCTGCCTGGTGGAGACAAAAAAAGTGAGTTTGTGCAAAACTTAAGCAAGAAGGCTTTAGCGTGATTACAACAGACATCCACACAGACAGGGGACAGTAGACATCTTATCAGTATGGCAGTTGAAGTAGAACGAAGAAGATATGATAGGTTTTTTCACGGAGATTGCATTTACGACTTGGTGCCGAATAAAATGTGGTGAAAATTAAATATCATCTTTTCGAACATTGGGTATTTTTAGAATCCCAGACAAAATTTAATCTAACAGGGCAATTTAGAAAATAATAAATTATAATAGATAATATGGCATAAACAACGTCTATTTTATGAACAAGTTCATTATATTAAAAAAAATTTACAAATTTTATGTACAAATTCCAATTTTATTTTTGTGTGAGCATAGCTGAATGTGCAAAGTTGTTTGTATCACATCTCATCCCAATTCACCAACATTTCCTGGGGATTATTACTGTTATACCTAAAGCGTTAGCTTCAAGTGGTTTTCTATTCTTGAATTTCTACGTCTCGAACGTACACAATTTTTTTTTTATTTTTTCCTTTTTTTATTTCTTGTTTGCCAATTATCATCGTAGAGTCGTATGCAGATGCTCTTTTGCTATGTTTAAAATCCATATGGGATGGTACGTCCAGTTAAACAGCAAAGCAATACTAAGGTTTGTGGTTTTCCTTTTGGTTAGTGATCCTTCCATGTACCGTAGCTGTTATCCTTTGAATGTTAAATTGGCAAAACGTTTGCTTTGCCATGCATTTATATGAGCACTGTTTTAAGTTTGGGGTCACCGAGAAGAATTTTCATGAATTCTAAAGTAAAAGTACAGTTGCAATAAAAAAATCCATGCTCTTCAGATAATTAGTATATGATTCTAATGAGATTTCCAATTCATGTAGAATATGAAGGTATGAACTAATTGAGTTTGAGACGCTTTTAGAAAAAAGGGTTTACTATTCGTTTTTTTATCTTTTCTCAGAGAAACAGAACTCGTACAAAAGACAAATGCACAATCCAGCAATATAGCTTTTTTATTAGATTTTATTTATTATTGCGAACAATTGATAAAAAAAATGCCGTTGATGTTGTCAATACATTGGTTTTGGTGGAAATAAAAGCAGTTGAGGCAAAAACATGGCTTAAAAATTAATTTCAATAGAGTGTCTAAAATAAATATACTCTTAAGGACTACTATGCGCAGTAATTAGAGAGCCAGAAATGAAATCTGGAGATCGGTTTATATCCCAACCTAACCTAATCTAACCTACGTAAAAGTTGTCCCATATGGTCCATTTGCAATAACAGGTTGTCTGATAAGTCCCCGGTCTGACACATAGATGGCGTCGCTGGTATTAAATGCATATTATTTTTATATAGTACCAACCTTCAAATGATTAGTTTCAAAATTTGAAGTCTGTAAGTCAATTAGTTTGTGAGATAGAGCGTCTTTTGTGAAGCAACTTTTTTTTAAAAAAGGAATTTCGTGTTTTGATAAAATAATGTTTTCTGAAGGGAAAAAATACGGTGGAAGCAAAAACTTGGCTTGATAATCAGTTTCTGGACTCAGCCCCAGGGAAATCAACAATAATTGATTGGTATGCAAAATTCAAGCGTGGTGAAATCAGTACGGAAGACGGTGAAAGCAGTGGACGGTGAAAGCAGAGGGGGTTATTTTGAATGACCGTAAAATGAAGTTGATCGAGATAGCAGAGGCCTTAAAGATATCAAGGGAACGTGTTGGTCATACCATTCATCAATATTTGGATATGCGGAAGCTCTGTGCACAATGGTTGCCGAGCGAGCTCACATTTGACCAAAAACAACAACGTGTTGATGATTCTGAGCGGTGTTTGCAGCTGTTAACTCCTAATACACCCGACTTTTCCGTCGATATGTGACAATGGATGAAATATGGCTCCATCAGTACACTCTTGAGTCCAATCGACAGTCGGCTGAGTGGTGAGAGAGACGGTGAACCGTCTCCGAAGCGTGGAAAGACTCAAAAGTTCGCTGGCAAAGTAATGGCCTCTGTTTTTTGGGATGCGCATGGAATAATTTTTTATCGATTATCTTGAGAAGGGAAAAACCATCAACAGTGACTATTATATGGCGTTATTGGAGCGTTTGAAGGTCGAAATCACGGCAAAGCGGCCCCATATGAAGAAGAAAAAAGTGTTGTTCCACCAAGACAACGCATCGTGCCACACGTCATTGAGAACGATGGCAAAAATTCATGAATTGGGCTTCGAATTGCTTCTCCACCCACCGTATACTCCAGATCTGGCCACCGGCGACTTTTTCTTGTTCTCAGACTTCAAAAGGATGCTCGCAGGGAAAAAATTTGGCTGCAATGAAAAGGTGATCGCAGAAACTGAGGCCTATTTTAAGGCAAAACCGAAGGAGTACTACCAAAATGGTATCAAAAAATTGGAAGGTCGTTATAATCGTTGTATTGCTCTTGAAGGGAACTATGTTGAATAATAAAAACGAATTTTGACAAAAAAAAATGTGTTTTTCTTTGTTAGACCGGGGACTTATCAGCCAACGACATACTACTGCCGTGTACCAAATTTCAGCCGGATCGTATGAAATTTGCTTCTCTTAGAGAATCCGCAAATCAAATCTGGGGATCGGTTTATATGGGGGCTATATATAATTATAAACCCATGTGGACCAATTTTTTCAAGGTTGTTGGAGACCATATACCAACACCATGTACCAAATTTCAGCCGGATCGGATGAATTTGGCAACTGAAAAAGGCTCCGGAAGTCAAATCTGGGGGTCCGTTTATATGCACTGAAAAAAATATTGTCGTGAGGTCAAAGATTTCATGTCTTTAAAATACGAATGCTAATTTTGCTTAGTATAGAAGACGTATTTCACTAATACAAAGCTTTTTTCCTTGTCCAAAATTCGATAAACTTTTCAATGAAGTTGTATTGTCCTTATAATTAAGTGATTTCACTTAAAAATGGGTATCATAACATGAAAGAAAATTTGTTTGGACTAAGGTCAACTTGACATTAATAATTCAGTAAAATTCTTTAAATTTAATGAAATTGTCTTTAAATTTGTTGTCTTTTTGCATCTTGACTACAAAGCAAAAAATCATTCAAATATAGGACATGTTTTTCAACACTTTATTTTAAAGGCGTTTTTTACTTGAAATATAGCATAATTTCTACTGGAAGTCGAGTCTTAGTTTGGAAAATAAAGTTGTCGTTAACTCGTTTCTAAAGGACTTTGATAACATATGAAGAAAAGAAGCTGAAAAAGCGAAAAATTAAAATTTGCTTCCTAGAAGCAAGTACACAAACCCCAAATTTAAAAGAGAATTGTGTCTTAAAAGTATCCTTACTTGTATTCTCCGCTTCTTTGGCTCGGAATCAATACCAAAATTTTTAAAGTAAAGACAAAATCTTTGGAACCGAGTATACTTTTTTTTCAGTGTATGAAGGTGAACCATCTTCATCATTTCTATATTTATGGGACATATTATCCAAATCACACGGGTGAAAAGGCAACATTTAGGCGCGATTCCTCACAAAATGATTTCATAATTCTAGAAAAATGTCTTAAACTAGCTGAGTTAAATTAAAAATGAACGCTTGGGCGCCCAAAATAAAATCCTGTACCCGTTTCTAGTCCAAATGCTTCATTTGCACCTTTTTGTATCTTTTTTAACCCTTATATTATGTTGGGGTCAGTTGATGAACCATATGGTATTTTTCATCAGCGCATTTCTTACTGTTGGAATATAATTAAAAGTTCAGCAAGAATTCAATACATGTCAACAAATTATGCACTGACTAGTAAGAACTTTTATTTATGTTCCAACAGTATGAAATGCGCTGATGAAAAATACGATGTGGGTCATCAAATGACCCCAACATAATAAAAGGGTTAATAAAGTAGAAATAAAAAGAATTTCATGAAAATCATTATTACATTATTTATACTTATTACATTTATTATACTGAACGAAAAAATTACTAAATTTATGGATATTCCCAACCAAATCTCCAAGTCCCTAACTCAAAATGTTCGTCCCAATCCACGTAAATATATATTCTACAATACTGGTTAAACTGATTCTGAGCCAATCTAGCGATGCTCCGTCTGTTCAAATCACGGTAACTTCGGAATGAAATCAGCTATTGTGAGTCTCCTAGAGGAGCAAATTTCATGTGACACGGTTTAAATTCGCTGTACGACGTCATGTAATGACTAAAGTGACTTATATAGGTATTCAATCTACCATTTTTTATTTATTATACTCGATATGGACTAATTTTGAATGCCGATTATCTTTAAGAGGTCTTGATCGGCGACTATTACCAAAACTCAAATAATTTGGTTGTGAATGACAATCTTTAGCATTCGGCTCCATATACATTTTTTCACCTAATCTCATTTGAATTTCAATAATTCTACTCAACATTTGGCTACTCGTACTATCGAATTTGAGCACTTTTGCCTTGTCCGATTACCATGTCACATACATTTTCTCTGGTCTGCAATTAATGTTTTCATTTCCCACTTTTTTCTAAGTACAGCTCAATGCTTTAGCTCTCTAGAACATCATCATAAATCATCAACCCGCAATGCGATTATGTAAAGGCAACATGATGTTTAAGTTCTATAAATTTCCTGAAGTTTCTGTTTGCAAAGAATCACCTGTTTCAAATTGTGGCTAAGTATGTTTTTTTTTACATCCATTCTCTACAACATTTATGGTTTTCCAGGTACTAGAATACCACACGCAAGGATGATGGTCACATCATATGTATGCTTGTATGGTAAGCATTTTTGAAGTATGCATCCTGCACATTAGAAATAGGATGAAAGGACTCCTGATAATGTTGGATTTCTAAGGCTTTACTACAAAGTGGTTTGGTCGAGAACCATAATTCTTGGAACAAAATGAGGGAGAAATTCTCTTTAATGCTGTATCTGGAAAATACTTAAGCCATACAAGTGTTTGAGATAAAATGTAGAAAAATCAACAAACTTCTATAGAAATATGTAAATTCAAATGGGCAGTTGGTTTGTTTTTGCAATAATAAATTTAAAGAAATCTAACATATGATGAGGCTTATTTAATTGTGTAATACACTAAACTGAAAATTATTTACATTTTACCTATCCAAATTATAATCTTTATTCCTTACTAGCCAAACCTGGCCCTTCTCACTGTGCCTTCCTGAGTTTTTATAACTGACGGAGTACACCCTCAAAAAAAATCGCTTCTGTAACATATATCCCAAACACATTTTGCTTGAAGCATATATTCAGGATTGGTCCAAACAAAATATTGTTTGTACTATTCAAAAATATTATGTTCCACCTTAGGGCATACACTGGTAGAGAAAAATTTTAATGAAATTTTCTTTGTGTGGATATATTTTTAAGGCGCCGATTGGTTACTTCCATTATTTTACTTGCAGCATACTCTTTAGGTCTCTCTTTCTAAACACATATATGTTTGCATCTAAGCATATTATATTTACAAACATTTTATGTCCCAAACATAATATGTTCTAACATATTAACATATATGTCACAAACATGTTATGCTAGTTTATGGACATTATATGCTTGCACTTAAAAATATTGTGTTAAAAAATTTGAGTTCTAAACATATAATTTTTACACCCAAACATATGAAAAACAGTCTTTTTCGTCCGTGTAGTCGTTAAAATATAACGACGTACTTCGAAGTAATTTTTATAAGAACATTTTGGGTAAACTTAGTCAACCATATTCTTCAGAAAATATTTCGAACAGTGAGATCATAAGATAAGTCTTCTGAAAAAAATACAAAAATTTGAACTCTTTTAAAGAGTAGAGCCAGGGTAGTCCACTTACAGTCCAAAAATTAAGTACTCACTTTTCATGGTTTCCATACAGAAGTCAAACAAATCGGATAACCTGACACACATACGGTGAATATGTAAGTGTAGGTTAGGTGGCAGCCCGATGTATCAGGCTCACTTAGACTATTTAGTCCATTGTGATACCACATTGGTGAACTTATCTCTTAGCACTGAGTTCTGCCCGATTCCATGTTAAGCTCAATGACAAAGGACCGACCTCCTTTTTATAGCCGAGTCCGAACGGAGTTCCACATTGCAGTGAAACCACTTGGAGAAACTTTGAAACCCTCACAAATGTCACCAGCATTACTGAGGTGGGAAAATCCACCGCTGAAAAACTTTTTGGTGTTCGGTCGAAGCTGGAGTCGAACCCATGACCTTGTGTATGCAAGGCGGGCATGCTAACCATTGCACCACGGTGGCTCCCAAAATATGCAAGTGTAAACTTGTCCGTCTTAACAAAAAAAAAAAAAAAAAAAACAAGTATATACGGCCGTAAGTTCGGCCAGGCCGAATCTTATGTACCCTCCACGTGTACTAAAGACTGTCATCCACAATCGAATTACTTGGGTTGTGGTATTTTAATTTTCTAAATTGTGAGTTAGTCCATACGTGGTAGAGAGCCCGAATTGAAATATGGGGGTCGCTTATATGGGGACTATATAAAATTATGAACTTGATATGGACCAATTTTGGTGTGAGTGGGGATCGATTTATCTGAGCTATATTAATAAAACTATAGACCGATATGGACCTAGTTAGGCATGGTTGTTAACGGCCACATACTAGCACAATGTACCAAATTTCAACTGACTCGGATGAAATTTGCTCCTCCAAGAGGCTCCAAAACCAAATCTCGGGATCGGTTTAAATGGGGGCTATATATGATTATGGACTGATATGGACCACTTTTGGCATGGCTGTTAAATATCATATACTACCATCACGTACCAAATTTCAAATTTCGGATGAATTTTTCTTCTCCAAAAGGCACCGGAGGTCGAATCTGGGGATCGGTTTATATGGCGGCTATATATAATTATTGCCTGATATTAACCAATTCCTGCATTGTTGATGGATACCATATACTAACATCATGTACCAAATTTCAAGCGAATCGGATGAATTTTGCTCTTGCAAGTGGCTCCGGAGGTCAAATCTGGTGACCGGTTTAAATGGGGGCTATATATAATTATGGACCGATGTGGACCATTTTTTGCATGGTCATTAGAGACCATATACTAACACCATGTACCAAATATCAGCCGGATCGGATGAAATTTGCTTCTCTTAGAGGCTCCGAAATCCAAATTGGCGGATCGGTTTATATGGGGGCTATATATAATTATGGACCGATGACGACCAATTTTTGCATGGTTGTAAGAGACCGTATACTAACACCATGTACCAAATTTCAGCCGGATCGGATGAAATTTGCTTCTCTTAGAGGGTCTGCAAGCCAAATCGGGGGGTCCGTTTATATGGGGGCTATACGTAAAAGTGGACCGATATGGCCCATTTGCAATACCATCCGACCTACATCAATAACAACTACTTGTGCCAACTTTCAAGTCGATAGCTTGTTTCGTTTGGAAGTTAGCGTGATTTCAACAGACGGACGGACGGACGGACATGCTCTGATCTCAGACTCAGAATTTCACCACGATCCAGAATATATATACTTTGTGGGATCTTAGAGCAATATTTCGATGTGCCACAAACGGAATGACAAAGTTAATATACCCCCATCCTATGGTGGAGGGTATAAAAATTAGGGAGTTTATAGTTCCTTCCGCCCTTTTGTATCCTTCACCACTACTGTGGTATAGGGTATAATAAGTTTGTGCATTTGAATGTAACGCCAAGAAGGAAATGTCTGAGATCCATCGTTTAGTATACCGATCGTCTTAGAAATAAATTCTGAGTCGATTTAGCGATGTCCGTCTGTCTGTATATGTAATATTGTGTGCAAAGTACAGCTCGCAGCTTAAGTCGATCGCCCTCAAATTTGGCACAGAGTTTTTCGGTTCAGATTTATATATAACAGCCAAATATATTTATCAACGATCTGGTCATAATTGACATATTTATCATGTACGTATCTCCCATATATATCTTTCGTCCCATTTGCACTTATATGGCTTCAAAAGCCGAGTTTTGCCCTGATTTGCTTCAAATTGTGCACAAGGAGTAAATTTAACAAAATGGCTAATTGTGCCCACATTTAGTTGAAATCGATTCAGATTTAGATATAGCTCCCATATATATCTTTCGCCCGATTTACACTCATATGACCACGAAGGCCAAAGTTATTCTCCCATTTATGGTATATGGTTGCATATTTTAGACCCATTCCTAATGGGAGTTTCCTCCAATTGACTCGGTAGTTTCGTCAGAGAATATATTTAATATGCTATTTAAGTGTGTCATCTTGATCTTATTGGTTCAGATTTAGATAAAGCCTCCATATATTTCTTATTCCGGTTTATACAAATATTCAGCAGTGTTGATTGATTCATTTATTTATTTCACACTGTAATGCCAGGCTTTCCACAGAACGGTCGAGTTTTAAATAAAGCTCCGACTTGTGGAAATATCGCCCGACTTGGCCAAATAATATATCACTGCCCGCAATTGACAACATATGTTATCTTGGCGAGATCTAACCAATATCCTTGTAAAAAGCCACTGCTAAATAGCAAAAGTTGTAAATATTATTCAAATTGTCCTTTATCTCGAATAGATATGTATCGCCCAATAAATGATAAATGCTCCTTTATACAATTTAATTACTATGGCTCTATCTTTATATTTCCACATCTCTTACTAATATTGTGTTTCATCCCAAGGCGTTAGAAGTCCAAAAATTGTCTCCAAATCGGTTAAGATATAATGAATATATTTACGAATATATTTCGGAAACAATGAAAGAGAATAGTTAGTTGTTCAAAAATATTTTTATTTTTCAATATAATCTCCTGAAACTTCAATACACTTAGTCCAACTCTTTTCTAGCAATTCTATCCCTTGATTAAAATAGTTTTCCTCAAGATTTTTAAAGTAGTGGTTTACAACTGTAATTGCATCTTCATTTAAGGTAAAACGCTTGCCAGCAAGGATTTTTTTTTAGATTTGGGAACAAGTAAAAGTCACTGGGAGCTAAATCAGGAGAATAAGGTGAGTGGTCAAGCAACTCCTACTTTAATTCGTTGATTTTACCCATTGTTAAAACACTCTTGTGCGCTGGTGCGTTGTCTTGATGAAAAATTATTTTTTTTGTGTTGTAAGCGAGGACGAATTTGTACATTTAATTGATGCAAAAGGTTGCAATAGTACTCTGAATTTATTGTTTTACCCTTTTGCAGATAGTCAATCAATAAAATACCTTTGATGTCCCAAAAAACCCGTTGCCATAACCTTACCAGTCGATTGAATTTTTTTGCCTTCTTTGGGGCAATTCCTCCAGCTTCAGTCCACTGTTTGGATTGCTCTTTTGTCTCTGGAGTATAGAGGTGGATCCATGTCTCATCAACAGTTATGAAACGACGCTTAAAATCCATTTTATTTCGCTTAAAACGATCCAAACAAGCTTGAGAAATGCGGCACCCATCTTAACCGTTTTTATACCCACCACCATAGCATGGTGACGGGGGTACAATAAGTTTGTCATTCCGTTTGTAACACATCGAAATATCGATTTCCGACTATATAAAGTATTTATATTCTTGATCAGGGAGAAATTCTAAGACGATATAACGATGTCCGTCTGTCTGTTGTAATCACGCTACAGTCTTCAATAATGAAGCAATCGTGCTGAAATTTTGCGCAAACTCGTCTTTTGTCTGCAGGCAGCTCAAGTTCGAAGATGGGCTATATCGGTCCAGGTTTGGTATAGTCCCCATATAAACCGACCTCCGATTTGGGGTCTTGGGCTTATAGAAATCGTAGTTTTTATCCAATTTGCCTGAAATTTTAAATCTAGGGGTATTTTATAACCATAAAGAGGTGTGCCAAAAATGGTGAGTATCGGTTCATGTTTTGGTATAGTCCCCATATAGACCGATCTCCCAATTTTACTTCTTGGGCTTATAGAAACCGCAGTTTTTATTCAATTTACCTGAAATTGGAAATCTAGAGGAACTGTAGGACCACAAAGACGTGTGCCAAAAATTCTGAGTATCGGTTCATATTTTTGTGTAGCTCCCATATAGACCGATCTCCCGATTTTACTTCTTGGGCTTATAGAAACCGCAGTTTTTATCCAATTTACCTGAAATTGGATATCGAGTGGTACTTTAGAACCGTAAAGAGGTGTGCCAAAAATGGTGAGCATCGGTCCATGTTTTGGTATGGTCCCCATATAAACCGACCTCCCGATTTGGGGTCTTGGGCTTATAGAAATCGTAGTTTTTATCCAACTTGCCTGAAATTTTAAATCTAGGGGTATTTTATAACCATAAAGAGGTGTGCCAAAAATGGTGAGTATTGGTTCATGTTTTGGTATAGCCCCCATATAGACCGATCTCCCGATTTTACATCTTGGGTTTATAGAATCCGTAGTTTATATACAATTTGCCTGAAATTGGAAATTTATAGGTATTTTAGGACCATAAAGATGTTTGCCACAAATGGTGAGTATCGGTCCATGTTTTGATATAGCCCCCATATAGACCGATATCACGATTTTACTTCTTGGGCTTCTAGAATTCGGAGTTTTTATCCTATTTGCCTGAAATTGGAAATCTAGAGGTATTTTCGGGCCATAAAGAGGTTTGCCACAAATGGTGAGTATCGGTCCATGTTTTTATATAGCCCCCATATAGACCGATATCCCGATTTAACTCCTTGGGTTTCTAGAAACCGTAGTTTTTATCCGATTTGCTTGAAATTGTAAATATTCTGGTATTTTAGGCTCACAAAAACGTGTATCGGATTAAGTTTTTATCGGACCTTTCGGTAATGCCTCCATATAGACCGACTTCACTTCTTGAGGGTATAGAAGGCGCACTGATCATGAAAATTGCTTGAAATTTAATGTAAAATTTCCTGATTTTACTTCTCGGGTGAAAAACTACAGATTTAAGATTTCAAATCAAGACGTTATTTTATAATTTTATTGCAAACTTACAAGAGATGTTAATGATTCCTCTAAAACTCAAACAAAAATGGTTCTTATAAATCCAGAATCTGATATAGTCCTCATAGGTGAAATTTTTAAATTTATCTTAGGGAAGTGTCCTCAAGTCCTCCTGAAATTTCAAAGGAAACCCTAATATTTGGTTCATGGTGATGGGTATTTAAGATTCGGCTCGGCCGAACTTACTGCTGTATATACTTGTTATGTGAATATTTAATGACAGCACGCATTTCTAATTTTTCCATTGTAAAAAAATTGCGTATGCGTCTTTTTTGAACACCTGTTTTTATATGAAGGAGTTGCCAGATCGAAACAAAATTTAATATGTGTTCATAACATAGATGGAAGTTTCCAAAACACTTAACTTTTTTTTCTGTTTATACCGCGCTTTTTGTGCTAGACTAAGAATTTTCTGAACTGTCCTCGTATATGGGAATACAAACCTTTATATAGCTCCTAACAAATTTGAATGTGTTAAGATGGTATCAAAAATGTTGGTATACATAGTGGTGAAGAGAATAATATAATCGGCCCCGCCTGACTTTAGATATTCCTTACTTGTTTATTATTTGTAATTAATTTATGAATTTCTTTTTCATTTTAGGTAAGTGAAGGGCTTGGACTACTGCTAACCCAAATTAAAATAGTTGCATAATTCCCTATGAAACCCCAGTAAGTAACTATGCATTTCAATAAAAACTTTCTGAAGATTATATCATTGCTTAAATGAAAACATTCAAATCTCTTTCAATTATTGAATACTATGAAATATAGAAACAATCCATTTTGGCATAAAATGGATTCGAACTAGTATGCCTTATGGTGTCCTTACTATTGCTCTCTATGTTTAATATCTCCAATCATCTACACAACTTGTGAACACTTGTTCCCATTTTAAGTTGGGTTAAATTCATAATATGCATACATGTATTTTCATTTATCTATTTTGAATATTATTAGGTTTTATATGGGAGCCTATGGAGAAATTCGTGCAGATAGAATTTCCAATAACCCTAATTTGGCGCTATAAGGTCAAATTTGTCTTTTTTTTTTTTGAATATGGCAATAGGACAAATTGACCATGCCATATAGGCAACATGACCATTCTTTCTTTCTGCTGGCTTTTGACTTTTGGCAATAGACTGAAGACAAATTTATGAGAATCTATAGAACATCCTGATATTCTTTTGAATATGGATTTTATTGCCAAAAAATAAAATAAAACTAGAAATAGAGCAAAAAACCAGTAAAATGGAGAGCCCAATTCCATTCTATATTCCATTAAGAATAATATGGTGCCAAAATGACGCAGAATCTGTAGTCAAATGGCTATGCAAAGCAAGGCCAATGAATTTCCCAAGAAAATGTGATATGACATACTCGGCTTTTAAGAACTTGTCATAGATATTTATCTTACGCAGTTAGTTTGAAAGTTGATAACCACCACATAGGTTGAAGGTTGTCATATTGAAATGTCATTTTAAAATAAAAATGTTATCCCATAATAATAAAACTAAAATGTTTAAGTATTAGAGTAGAGGGTAACATTTAAATGATATACAATTGAAACAATTGAGAGAGATCATACACTGAAAAAACAGTGAACCAACCAGGAAAAAAAATTAGATAATTTTAGAAAACAAGTATATACAGCAGTAAGTCCACCCGGGTCGAATCTTAAATACCCATGAATCAAATATTAAGTTTCCTTTGAAATTTCAGGCGGGTTTGATGACAGATATTCTCTCAAGCAACTAGTACACTTTCCGAAGAAAATTTTAAAGATTGTACCTATGAAGACTATAACAGATTCTGGATTAATAAGAACAATTTTTGTTTTAGTTTTAGAGGAATCATTAATGGTGAAAAACGCCTGGATCTGAAATCTAAAATCTTTAGATTTTCACCTCCATTATTTAAATGATTACGAAAAGTAAAATCTGGAAATTTTACATTCAGTTTCAAGCAGTTTTCATTATCAGTGCGCCTTCTATACCCTCAAGAAGTGAAATCGGTCTATATGGAGGCCTTACCAAATGAACCGATAAAAACTAAATCCGATACATGTTTTTGTGAGTCTAAAATACCAGTATATTTACAATTTTTTAGGCAAATTGGATACAAACTACGGTTTCTAGAAACCCAAGGAGTTTAATCGGGAGACCGGTCTTATGGGGGCTATACTAAAATATGGACCGATATTTACCGTTTTCGGCACATCTTTTTATGGTTCTAAAATATTACTAGCGTAACCCGGCCCGCTTCGCTGCGTCTTACGAAGCGTATGTGGAGGAACATTTTGCATTAACTTAGTCAACTATATCCTTCGTGCTGAAAACAAATTCGGAAAGATTTCAATTCTTTTAAACAAATCGGTCTACTTGATTTTTCGTTTATAGGTACAAATACGCCGGGATAGGGTGTACCCTTTCCTCCAAATTTTTTTAATAATGTTCTGTATTCAAGTAGTTGGACAATCTTCTATATTTCTTGTGAATTTTTAGTGGGGATTGTCAAGGAAAGGTATCCTTCTCCTCAACATATCTGAAAATTAAGAACTATATTATAATAACATACAAAGAATTACTGTTTCCCATCCAATAAATCGGAAAAAGCAAAAGTAGTAAAAAAATTTACCACATTAACATTTGCGTTATGTTAACATTGGCTGCCAATTTCATGTAAATTTAAGTTCTTTACTAAAAAGAAGTCTGGCAGAGGCCTGTACAAAAATCATAAAATTATGTACCGAGTTCCCATTTACGGACAACCCTCTACTTTTAATTTAAGAAAAAAAAAAAAAACGGACAAAAGGGAACCCTCTCCCCACCTTCGCTCCACTCCGACCTGATATCGGACTATATTAATTTCGCAACTACTCAATGGTCCCTATAAATTCTATCGAAGTAAATCGATAAAGTTTATTTCAATTTTCCCCTTCCCCAACCAGATATCGAAAAATCATATACTAATTTAAAAATTATGTATACATTTAATCACCTCCTGCCACGTCCCTGTAAATTTCAAGTAGATCGGAGATGTTTAAATTTTGCGCTATTGTTTTAAAGGGACGTCACTTTCCCCGATACAATATCGACACCCCTAACCTTCCCTGAAAATTCTTGAAACTTTCCTTCAAGTGTGGGGCAAGGAAGGTTGCCTCTTCGTACATAACCTTCCCCTACTGCTTTTGTAAATTTCAAGAAAACTTAAATTTTTTTTGTAGTTTTAGAGGAGGACCTCCTCCCCGACCAAATGTCGAAATGCGTGTCTTTTGTAAACGTCCCAGAAAATGTCAAGCAAATTATAAGCCTAAAGGGGCGGCCTCTCTTCCGTCCAAATATCACAAAATCAGGTATCAACTATTACGGTTGACGGAGGTTAAGATCTCTCCCCAGTCCTCTGTAAATTTCAAGTAACTCGGTAAAGTTTATTTGTTTCTCTGTATGTACTTAAGAGAAGCGGATGTCTCCCTATGCCCTTTTATTTTTATTAAAAAATCAAGAACCTGATATAAATTTCGTAACCCATTTTTCTGTAAAATTTCAGTCGGGGGAGTTTAGTTTTGTTTGAACTTTCCAAAAAAAAAAAAAACAAAATTTTGGCAAAGGGGTGGTCCCCCTCCCCGACCAAATATCGAAAAATAATGTAGCGGATTTTTGTCTACATGCCAACCCCAACATTCAATGAAAATTTCAAGCAAATCGCATAATTTTGTTCCAAGTTTCAAAAAGTAGGGCAAGGGGGAGGTCCCCCTCCCCATCCACATATGAAATCATCGGGTACCCCAAATTAATTCCATAACCTCACCACATGTTCTCTGTGTGTCTAGATGCCAACCCCAATCTTCAACGAAAATTTCAACCAAATCGGTCAACTTTGGTCCAATTTTCAAAAAGTCCGACAAAGGGGAGGTCCCCCTCCGCGACCAGGTGTCAAAAAATGAGGTACCCTATTTTCACCACATGAACGCACCCTACGATCTCTGAAAGTTTCAAGTAAATCGGTTCTGCCGTTTCGGAGCCAACTCGGTACATACAAACAAACAAACAAACAAATAAACAAACATAAATTGAATTTTATATATATAGATATCATTTATAGTCCTAAAAAATCTTCAGATGTTCAATTTCAGGCAAATTGGACAACAACTAGAGTTTCTACAAGCCCAAATAGTAAAATCGGGAGATCGGTCTATATGGGGGGCTATACCAAAACATGAACCAATGCACACCATTTTTGGTACATGTGTTTGTAGTCCTACAATACCTCTAGATTTCCAATTTCAGACAAAGTGGATATAAACTACAGCATCTATAAGCCCAAGAATTAAAATCGGGAGATCGGTCTATATGGGGCTATATCAAACCATGGACCTATGCTCACCATTTTCGGCGTACCGTTTTATGGTCCTAAAATACCTTTAGATTTCCACTTTCAGACAAATTGGATATAAACTACAGCATCTATAAGCCCAAGAAATAAAATGGGGAGATCGGCCTATATGGGGGCTATACCAAAACATGTACCGATACTCACAATTTTTTATTATTATTTTTCACTTATTATAGCAAATTTTGTAGTTTGAAGGAAAAATTTTGAATTCAAAACTGCAAAACACGTCTTTAGTGCCAAACGAAGTTCAAAATGGGAGCATTATTGGTAAAATTTACAAATTTTAAGAAGTTTTGAACTAGTTGTTGTGAGATACGAATTAAGTTAATCTTTTTCCTTCGTTCGTGTATGATTGTTTACTCAGCTTTAGGTAATTTAACTAACGTACGCAAAAACTTGATGAGAGGTGACTTTTCTTATGTATTTTTATGAGCTGAATTCGGAATTTTGTTTATGGAACAGTTTTTGAGATTTTTCGGCCTTTTTTCACTAAACAAATCCTATCTCTAGTTAAAAATGAAATTTTCTCAAAATTTTCTATAGAAATAAAATTTTGACAAAATTTTCTATAGAAATAAAATCATGACAACATTTTCTATTGAAATAACATTTTGACAAAATTTTCTATAGAAATAAAATTTTGACAAAATTTTCAAGAGAATTAAAATTTTGACAACATTTTCTGTACAAATAAAATTTTGCCAAAATTTTCTATAGAAATAAAATTTGACAAAATTTTCCATAAAAATAATATTTTGACAAAATTTTCTATAAAAATAAAATTTTGGTATATTATTTTTGGCTCGAGTGGCAACCATTATTATGAACCGATATGGATTGTGGATCGGCTATATATAACTATAGACCGATATGGACCAATGATTGTTTATATGGGGGCTATATAATTATGGACCTATATTGACCAATTTTTGTATGGTTGTTAGAAGCCATATACTAACACCACGTTCCACATTTGAACCTGATCGGATGAATTTTGCTCCTCCAAGAAGCTCCGGAGGTCAAATCTGGAGACCGGTTTATATGGGGGCTATATATAATTATGGACCGATATGGACTAATTCTGGCACGGTTGTTAGAGACCATATACCAACACCATGTACCAAATTTCAGCCGGATCGGATGAAATTTGCTTCTCTTTGAGGCTCCGCAAGCCAAATCTGGGGATCGGTTTATATGGGGCCTATATATAATTATGGACCGACGTGGACCAATTTTTGCGTGGTTGTTAGAGACCATATATTAACACCATGTACCAAATTTCAGCCGGATCGGATGAAACTTGCTTCTCTTAGAGGCTCCGAAAACCAAATCGGGGGATCGGTTTATATGGGGGCTATATATAATTATGGACCGATGTGAACCAATTTTTGCGTGGTTGTTAGAGACCATATACCAACACCGTGGACCAATTTTTGCGTGGTTGTTAGACACCATATACTAACACCATGTACCAAATTTCAGCCGGATCTTATTAAATATGCTTCTCTTAGAAGCTCCGCAAGCCAAATCGGAGGATCGGTTTATATGGGGGCTATATATAATTATTGACCGATGTGAACCAATTTTTGCATAGTTGTTAGAGACCATATACTAACACCATGTACCAAATTTCAGCCGGATCGGATGAAACTTGCTTCTCTTAGAGGCTCCGAAAGCCAAATCAGGGGATCGGTTTATATGGGGGCTATATATAATTATGGACCGATGCGGACCAATTTTTGCGTGGTTGTTAGACACCATATACTAACACCATGTACCTAATTTCAGCCGGATCGGATGAATTTTGCTTCTCTTAGAGGGTCTGCAAGCCAAATTTGGGGGTCCGTTTATATGGGGGCTATACGTAAAAGTGGACCGATATGGCCCATTTGCAATACCATCTGACATACATCAATAACAACTACTTGAGCCAAGTTTCAAGTCGATAGCTTGTTTCTTTCGGAAGTTAGCGTGATTTCATCAGACGGACGGACGGACATGCTTAGAGCGACTCAGAATTTCACCACGACCCAGAATATATATACTTTATGTGTTACAAACGGTGTGTTACAAACGGAATGAAAAAGTTAATATACCCACCATCCTATGGTGGAGGGTATAAAAAATTGGAAGTTGTTCCACAAATATTTCCTTTTAAGTGCATACGGGTACGCTCCATCATCTGAAGGAAAATAGGTTTTCTTTGGACGTATTTAGAAGCCGTACTTTTTATTCGAATACACCAAAAGCTTACTACACGGACGAAAAAGACTGTTTTTCACATGTTTGGGTGTAAAAATTATATGATTGGAACTCAAATTTTTTAACACAATATTTTTTAATGCAAGCATATAATGTTCATAAACTAACATAACATTTTTGGACATATATGTTAATATATGAGAACATATTATGTTTTGGACATAAAATGTTTGTAAATATAATATGCTTAGATGCAAAAATATATTAATTTAGAAATAGCTTATAAACATATATGTGTTTAGAAAGAGAGACGTAGAGAGTATGCTGCAAGTAAAATAATGGAAGTAACCAATTGGCGCCTTAAAAATATATCCACACAAAGAAAATTTCATTAAAATTTGTTTCTACTAGTGTATGCCCTAGGTGAAACATAATATGTTTGAACAATACAAACAATATTTTGTTTGAACCAATCCTGAAAATATATACGCTTGAAGCAAAATGTGTTTGGGGTATATGTTACAGAAGCGATCTTTTTTTGTTTGAGTGTGTAAATATGGTTCTTTTCATGTGTTCATGTGTTCCATGGTGGAGGGTATTTAAATTTCAGCCCAATCAAACTTACGATTGGTGTAGTTTTGCTTTCGGTGTAGTTTTCTTTCGGTATTCTCCGATTGTTTCCTCGTTTGTCTCTTACAAAACCATTTAAACTTTAAAACCATGAAAACAAAAAACGAACAACCCAAAACCTCACTGGTCGCTGCTATGTCATCAATTTCGGAATATGTCGCTTCATATCTACCACCAAAGAATTTTCTCATAAAAAGCCTCAATGTATAAATTTTCGAGAACATTTGTTCTCAGGAAACGAAAAAAGCACAACTTTCGTAAGGATTTTCACGCTTCAGATGTCATTTGAATCCGTATATCGATCATTGACTTTATGACACTTATTGAACATCCTACGTCCATATTGGAGTTTACGTGCTTTTTCTGTCATTTGGCGCTGCTATGATGTTATGGCTGCCACCAAACATAGCCATCGAAAATTTCACAATGACAACAAATGAGTAAAAAAGGCCAACATAGGTCGTAAATTTTTTTGGGCCCCTAAAGAAAAACTTTAACATTGCTCTTTGGTGGTTGCACGAAACGCAATGTATATGCTCCATGAAATCACAACAGAAAACGAAAGACAGAAGAAGTGAAAATATGAGTTTTCAATGGAAATATAGCCATTATAAGACCAGCCCATGAAAATAACCTACTTTGAAAATTATTTCCAAATTTTCATGGGAAGCATAGGAACATTAAACGACCTTTACAATTCCTATTTCCTTTGATTTTTCAAAGGCGGGGTTTGTTGAAATGGTATTAGAAACTTCCTCCCCCTTGGTGTTTTCTAAGGATAATGTGAAAAGTTTGTTTAGTTAAATGACTTTAAAAAAATTATAAATTTTCTATTTAAATACATAATATTTGGACCCATTTTTTTCTGCCCACATTTGCTGTGACAAAGGAAAATAATATGCAAAGCCTCTTGTCCTTTTTTTTGAAAATTTTGAAGTCAAGTTTTTCTTTTTTGCCATTAGTTGTGTTTCATAAAAAAATAAGAAAAAGATGACAGAATTTCAACTCGTTGCACAATGGGCTGAAGATTGAATTTTGTCAAATTATTTGACATTATTCGATATATTTCCTCCACCCTACTGTATGCCAGACTAAAGAACATTTTTATACCTTCACCACATCTTCCCTATTTGTTCGTCTGTTCATGAATTTTGGGGTACAAAATACAGCTCACAGTTAACGTCCGATCATCCTCATATGACAAATTTGGTCAAAATCGGTTTAGATTTATATATTTCACCGGAGGCCGATATCAGTCAGATTTCCTTAAATATTTGCAGATATAGTAAAATTGACATTTGTGCCACGTATGTTATGCTAAATTTGGTTAAAATCAGTTCAGATTTAGATTCAGCTTGCACACAGAAGAAAACTTCACCAAAATATTTCCAATTAAAAAGTTAATTGGAGCTGAAAACTTTTTCAATTAAGATATTAATTGATACAATTAACTTTTTATCAAACTCGATATATTAAGTCAATTGGGTCAATGATTGATTTGTATACCCTCCACCATATGATGGCGGTGTGTATTAACTTTGTCATTCCATTTGCAAGACATCGAAATATTGTTCTAACACCCCATAAAGTATATATATTCTGGGACGTGGTGAAATTCTGAGTCGATCTAAGCATGTCCGTCCGTCAGTTGAAACCACGCTAACTTCCAAACGAAACAAGCTATCGACTGGAAACTTGGCACAAGTAGTTGTTGTTATTGATGTAGGTCGGATTGTATTGCAAATAGGCCATATCGGACCACTTTTACGTATAGCCCCCATATAAACCGACCTCCCAGATTTGGCTTGCGGAGCCTCTTGGAGGAGCAAAATTCATCCGATCCGGTTGAAATTTGGTACGCGCTGTTAGTATATGGTCTCTAACAACCATGCAAAAATTGGTCCATATCGGTCCATAATTATATATAGCCCCATATAAATCGATACCCAGATTTGACCACCGGAACCTCTTGGAGCAAAATTCATCCGATTCGGTTGAAATTTGGTACATTGCTGTAGTATTGGGCCGCTAACAGCCATGGAAAAAGTGGTCCATATCGGTCCATAGTTATATATAGCCGATGACCAATCACACAAAAATTGGTCCAAATCCACAAAAATGTTATTTCTATAGAAAATTTTGTCACAATTTTATTACTGTAGAAAGTTGTGTCAAAACTTTATTTCTATAGAAAAGTTTGTCAAAATTTTATTTCTGTAGAAAATTTTCTCAAACTGAATTATATACGTATTTAATCGGCCTTTCTTTGTTTAATATATACCCCGCATGGACTAACTTACAATTTTGAAGACGATGTTAAGAAGTTTTAAGATACGTGTTACCGCGTCCCTAGTGTTACCGCAAAGTAGATGACAGTCTTTAGTAGAAGTTTCTACGCAATCCATGGTGGAGGCTACATAAGATTCGGCCTGGCCGAACTTACGGCCATATATACTTTTTATACCCTCCACCAGGTATAAATGGGCTCTAAGACCCCATAAAGTATATATATTCCGGGTCGTGCTGAAATTCTGAGTCGATCTGAGCATGTCCGTCCGTCCGTCCGTCTGTTGAAATCACGCTAACTTTCGAACGAAACAAGCTATCGACTTTAAACTTGGCACAAGTAGTTGTTATTGATGTAGGTCGGATGGTATTGCAAATGGGCCATATTGGTCCACTTTTACGTATAGCCCCCATATAAACGGACCCCCAAATTTGGCTTGCGAAGCCTATAAGAGAAGCAAAATTCATCCGATCCGGTTGAAATTTGGTACATGGTGTTAGTATATGGTCTCTAACAACCATAAAAAAATTGGTCCAAATCGGTCCATAATTATATATAGCCCCCATATAAACCGAACCCGAATTTGGCTTGCGGAGCCTCTAAGAGAAGCAAATTTCATCCGATCCGGTTGAAATTTGGTACATGGCTGTTAGAGACCATATACTAACATGGCAAAAATTGGTCGACATCGGTTCATAATTATATATAACCCCCATATGAACCGATCACCAGATTTGACCTCTGGAGCCTCTTGGAAGACCATAATTCATCTGATTCAGTTGAAATTTGGTACGTGGTGTTAATATATGGTCACAAACTCCCATGCAAAAATTGGTCGATATCGGTCAATAATTATATATAGGCCCCATATAAACCGACCCCAGATTTGACCTCCGGAGCCCCTTGGAAGAGCAAAATTCTTCGTTCGGTTGAAATTTGGTACGTGCTGTTAGTATATGGTATCCAACAACCATGCAGGAATTAGTTCCTATCAGTCCATAATTATATATAGCTCCCATATAAACCGATTCCAGATTTGACCTCCGGTGCTTTTTGGAGAAGCAAAATTCATCCGATCTGGTTGAAATTTGGTACGTGGTGGTAGTATATGATATTTAACAACCATGCCATATATAGCCCCCATATAAACCGATCCCGAGATTTGGTTTTGGAGCCTCTTGGAGGAGCAAATTTCATCCGAGTCAGTTGAAATTTGGTACATTGTGCTAGTAAAGGGTGGTTAAAATTTCAAGGGCCGATGTTGATTTTGAATAAAACACAAACTATTTAGGAAATTATTGTAATTTTATTTTATTATGATATATTGGTATTACTCAATTATGTATGGAACAAAATATCGGCCAAACGGGGGCCGCGACCTCGGTGGCACACCTTCATCCGATGGTCCAAATTTTCGATGACGCTGAGGCATAATGGAGGTTCTATGCCGTTAATGTACCGAATTATCTCATCCTTTAGCTCTTGAATTGTTGCTGGCTTATCGACGTACACCTTTTCTTTCAAATAACCCCAAAGAAAAAAGTCCAACGGTGTCAAATCACATGATCTTGGCGGCCAATTGACATCGCCATTACGTGAGATAACACGCCCATTGAATTTGTTGCACAAAAGAGTCATTGTTTCGTTAGCTGTGTGACAAGTGGCACCGTCCAGCTGAAACCACATATCGTCCACATCCATATCGTCCAATTCGGGCCATAAAAAGTTCGTTATCATCTCACGATAGCGAACATCGTTCACAGTAACTGCCTGACCGGCCTCATTTTGTAAAAAATACGGCCCGATGATGCCGCCAGCCCAAAAACCGCACCAAACAGTCACTCTTTGAGGGTGCATTGGTTTTTCGACAATCACTCTCATTCGCCCAAATGCGGCAATTCTGTTTATTGACGAATACACTGAGGTGAAAATGTGCCTCATCGCTGAAGATGATTTTCTTCGAAAATTGATCATCCACTGTTGCCATTTCTTGGAACCATTCTGTCCATTCACGACGTCCATGGTTCAAATTGAGTAAGTCTGAAATAGAGAAATGTCTAATAAAGTTAGGAAAAAAACTTGGCGTTTAGGTGTGGTTCATATTCAACATCGGCCCTTACAATTTAACCACCCTCTATATGGCCGTTAACAACCATGCCTAACTAGGTCCATATCGGTCTATAGTTATATATAGCCCTCAGATAAATCGATCCCCAATCACACAAAAATTGGTCCATATCAAGTTCATAATTGTATATAGCCCCCCACATTTCAATTCTGGTTCTCTACGTACCGCGCAGAAGACCATATTGATTCGTAATTATTTGTAGACTTACCTATACATAACTTTTTTGTCTAATATACCACGTATGGACTAACTCACAAAACGATGTTAAGAAGTTTTAAGATACCACAACCCAAGTAATTCGATTGTGGATGACAGTCTTTCGTAGAAGTTGCTACGCAATCCATGGTGGAGGGTACATACGATTCGGCCTGGCCGAACTTACGGCCGTATATACTTGTTATACCCTCCATCATAGGATGGGGGTATATTAACTTTGTCATTCCGTTTGTAACACATCGAAATATTGCTCTAAGACCCCATAAAGTATATATATTCTGGGTCGTGGTGAAATTCTGAGTCGATCTAAGCATGTCCGTCCGTCCGTCCGTCCGTCCCTCTGTTGAAATCACGCTAACTTCCGAACGAAACAAGCTATCGACTTGAAACTTGGCACAAGTAGTTGTTATCGATGTAGGTCGGATGGTATTGAAAATGGGCCATATCGGTCCACTTTTGCGTATAGCCTCCATATAAAGGGACCCTCAGATTTGGCTTGTGGAGCCTCTAACAGAAGCATATTTCATCTGATCCGGCTGAAATTTGGTACATGGTGTTGGTATATGGTCTCTAACAACCATGGAAAAATTGGTCCACATCGGTCCATAATTATATATAGCCCCCATATAAAGGGACCCTCAGATTTGGCTTGTGGAGCCTCTAACAGAAGCATATTTCATCCGATCCACCTGAAATTTGGTACATGATATTGGTATATGGTCTTTAACAACCATGCAAAAATTTGTCCACATCGGTGCATAATTATATATGGACCCCATATAAACCGATCTCCAGATTTGGCTTGCGGAGCCTCAAAGAGAAGAAAATTTCATCCGATCCGGCTAAAATTTGGTACATGGTGTTGGTATATGGTCTCTAACAACCGTGCAAAAATTGGTCCACATCGGTCCATAATTATATATAGCGCCCATATAAACCGATCCCCAGATTTGGGTTCCGAAGCCTCAAAGAGAAGCAAATTTCATCCGATCCGCCTGAAATTTGGTACATGATATTGGTATATGGTTTCTAACAACCATGCAAAAATTGGTCCACATCGGTTCATAATTATATATATGCCCCCATATAAACCGATCCCCAGATTTGGCTTGCGAAGTCTCCAAGAGAAGCAAATTTCATCCAATCCGGTTGTAATTTGGAACATGGTGTTAGTATATGATCTTTAACAAGCGTGCCAGAATTGGTCCATATCGGTCCATAATTATATATAGCCCCCATATAAAACGTTCTCCAGATTTGACCTCCGGATTACATACAATTTAGAAGATGGTGTTAGGAGGTTTTAAGATACCTTGCCATCGGCAAGCGTTACCGCAACTTAAGTAATTCGATTGTGGATGGCAGTGTTTAGAAGAAGTTTCTACGCAATCCATGATGGAGGGTACATAAGCTTCGGCCTGGCCGAACTTACGGCCGTATATACTTGTTTTTATCTTATTATAAATAAAAAACTATTAATAGGATAAATAATTAGTTACAGGTTCCTATAGATATTTTTAGTTATCTTCAATATATATTTTTGTAATTACGCCCACTGTGTTTCTGCTACTGAGCATGTCAATTTATGCAGATAATAATAAAAAAATAAGTCCTTTCAAAATAAGACCTCCAAAAAGTACGACCATTCTTCATTGACGAGGGCTTTATGTGCTCTCCTGCTGGCGCCAAAGGCCGGTTGGCATTCCCATTTGCGTTATTTTTCATTGTTGATGGCATACAAAACGTGTACCCTCTTGAGCTATTTAAAGTTACATAAAAATTTTTAGTTTCTCTTGACTTTATTAAAAACTGTTTACTTCAGAATACCGAAAAATGAACCGAAATGACTATCACATCAAAACAAAAGCGGGAAACGCCACATTGTTAAATATGCAAAGGAATATACCTTTCTTTTGTACAATAATATTTGTCAACCTTTTAAAATGTTTTATACGACACAATTCACAATTTTAGAAGTATGGATTAAATGAAGAAAAACAAACAATCTATGCGGTCATAATCTATAGACTTTTAATGCCCAGCTGGAAATGCGAAAAAATAACAATATTAACCTTTGCATGCTGTTTATGGAATGAGTGAGAGAAGGAGAAATTCAAATGGTGGGTTTATTTATACGAAAATAGACTTGCTCGCTCGAAGTTTTGTAGAAGAGAAGCAATTCTAGGAAAATTTAGAAAAATAAAATTTGCGAAAATACCTTTTTGGTATTTATTTATAGGACTATATAAAATTATTTAGGTATATTTGTTTTTTTCTATTATTATAAAAAATTCATAATTTATTAAAGGCATTAGAGAGGCTACTACACTGTTAGAAAAATATGTTTTTCATATGTTCCGATATAAACAAAATGTGTTTCGGGCGCGATTTTAAACCACAATATATTTAAGTGCGAACATGTTATGTTCCTAAACTAACACTAAATGTTTGGGACATCTATGTTAATATGTTAGAATATATTATGTTTGGGGCATTAATGTTTCATAAAAATAATATGTGTGAATGTAAACATATATAAATTAACAAATTTCGAGTAAACATATATATGTTGTGATATTTTATTCAGAGAGCGACAAAAAGAGAGTATAGAGAAAGAAATAGAGATGGAAACCGGGAGGGTTGACGAAAGATATCAACATAACAAAGCGAGAGAATGAAAAAAGAACAATTTCTGTGAAACCGCTTGTATGTTGTTTCGGAAAACTGTTTTATGATAAGGCTAAAATTTGATATGCTTAAGTCTAAATATTATTTAATTTGAATAAAGAGAATAGACATTCGGAACCAAGAGAATAGACATTTGAAAAACAAACTGCATATGTTTTCGCCTTGAGAGCAGCATTTTATGCATGTGTGAATATGTGTTTTGTTTATCATTTTGACATTATGGGCAAAATTTTTCGTTAAAATAAATCAGGGGTCTTCATAAGAATAACGAAAGGGCACTATACTCTTTTTAGAGTTGGGACAGTAAAATGAAATAAGGAGGAAATAGTGAAAAATTACACAGTAAAATGTAAAAAAACAAACTTTAGTTCCTCTTTATTAAAAAGTAGTCCACGAGGAGTTGACGGACACCATCAAAAATAAAAAAAAAAAACAATTTAAAAAGTTTATTTTTATTAAAATGAATTATTAAAGAAAAATAAAAGGAATTTTAGAGCGATGGTGTTAAATGCTAGTAAAAAACTGTTCACTCCTAAATAAATTTATGTTTATATTATAAAATTATGTATGTATGTTTATACTCGACTCCACGTTCTTCTTTTGTTAGTTTTTGAATACCTTCCAAATTTTAAAGTTTTGTACAAAAACAGTTTTTTATTAAAAAATTGTTATTTTTGCAATAAAAAATAATATTTTACCCAAAAATCAGTCAATTTCGTTTATATCAAGCACTGTTACTGACTATAAATCTTTAATAACACACATTTCGAAGTTTCATTTAAAAAAATTTAATATAGTATAAATATAAATGTGTAAATTAAAAAAAAAAAATGTTCGGTCGGAGCAGGGATTGAACCCACGATCCTTTGTATGCAAGGCAGACATGCTAACCACTGCTCCACGTGGCAAACAAATGTATGTTTCTGTTAAATAATGTTATGTTTGCATGGGCTCGTGGGTGCTGCAAACTATGCTATATAAATGTAACTTAAAACGATAATTATCTACTGGTGACTATAACAGCTACGTAGCCCAGTGGATAGTGTGTTGGCTTACAAACTGTATGATCCTCGGTTCGATTCTCCGTGCAGGCGAAAGGTAAAATTTAAAAAATGTATAAAAGTGAATAATTTCTTCAACATTATTTGTATTACAGAAAAAGGTGCCAATAACTAAAAAATTTCGTTGAAGTGAAAATTACGAGTATGTTAGGGAATGAGCACAATCGTGTTTGGGAAAAATTCTTCCAAGCATATAATATTTTTGGCTCAAAATGCTTCCAAACAGATAATATGTTCACATAAAACAAACATATTAATGTTTCGGCAGTATGCAATAATATATGTGCTTCCTGCAAAATATGTTTGGAACATATGTTAAAGAAGCGATTTTTTTTGAGGGTGTAGGCAACGATTCATTCAAAAAAAAAAATATTATTAGCAATAAAAAAATATGAAGAATAATTAAAACCAATTTCTTCATAACAGAAATTCAGGCGTACACATGGTGGCTGAAATACAATGCAACAAAGTAAAGAGCTAGTTTTATACCCACCACCATAGAATGGTGACGGGGATATAATAAGTTTGTCATTCCGTTTGTAACACATCGAAATATCGATTTCCGACTATATTAAGTATATATTCTTGATCAAGGAGAAATTCTAAGACCATATAAGCATGTCCGTCTGTCGCTACAGCCTTCAATAATGGCGCTATCGTCCTGAAATTTGGCACAGATTCGTATTTTGTTTGCAGGCAGGTCAAGTTCGAAGATGGGCTATATCGGCCCAAGTTTTGATAAAGTCCCCATATAAACCGACTTCCCGATTTGGGGCCATGGACTTATAAAAACTGTAGTTTTTATCCAATTTGCCTGAAATCGGAAATCGAGAGGTATTTTAGGACCATCAAAAAGTGTACCGAAAATGGTTTCTATCGTCTAGAAAGTGTATTTTCTATCCGATTTGCCTGAAATTAGAAATCTAGAGGTTTTCTAGGACCATAAATTTAAACGAGTTAAGGCAGCATACCATGAAAGAATATCTGTCATCAAAACATCCTGGAATTCGAAATAATTCCAAATAATCCGCTACGACGAAAATTTTTCAAACGAAATTGTTATATCTGATAAATTGTGGTGAGTATTTAAGATTCGGCCCGACTGTGTTTACTTGTTTTTATACCCTCCACCATAGGATGGGGGTATATTAACTTTGTCATCCCGCTTGTAACACATCGAAATATTGCTCTAAGACCCCATAAAGTACATATATATTCTGGGTCGTGGTAAAAATCTGAGTCGATCTAAGCATGTCCGTCCGTCCATCTGTTGAAATCACGCTAACTTCCGAACGAAACAAGCTATCGACTTGAAACTTGGCACAAGTAGTTGTTATTTATGTAGGTCGGTTTGTATTGCAAATGGACCATATCGGTCCACTTTTACGTATAGCCCCCATATAAACGGACCCCCAGAATTGGTTTGCGAATCCTCTAAGAGAAGCAAATTTCATCCGATCCGGCTGAAATTTGGTTCATGGTGTAAGTATATGGTCTCTAACAACTATGCAAAAATTGGTCCACATCGGTCCATAATTATATATAGCCCCCATATAAACGGATCCCCCGATTCGGCTTGCGGAGCTTCTAACAGAAGCAAATTTCATCCGTTCCGGCTGAAATTTAGTGCAAGGTGTAAGTATAAGGTCTCTAACAATTATGCAAAAATTGGTCCACATCGGTCTATAATTATATATAGCCCCTATATAAACCGATCCCCCGATTTGGCTTGCGGAGCTTCTAAGAGAAGCAAATTTCATCCGATCCGGCTGCAATGTGGTACATGGTGTTAGTATATGGTATCTAATGACCATTCAAAAAAATGGTCCACATCGGTCCATAATTATATATAGTCCCCATATGAACCGATCCCCAGATTTGACCTCCGGAGCCTCTTGGAAGACCAAAATTCATCTGATTCGATTGAAATTTGGTACTTGGTGTTAGTATATGGTCTCTAACAACCATGCAGGAATTGATCCATATCGGTCCAAAATTATATGTAGCCCCTATATAAACCGATCCCCAGATTTGAACTGCGGAGCCCCTTGGAAGAGCAAAGTTCACCCGAACCGGTTGGTACGTGGTGTTAGTATATGGTCTCTAACAACCATGCAAAAATTGGTCCATACCGGTCTTAATTATATATAACCCCCATTTAAACCGATCCCCAGATTTGACCTCCATAGCTCTTGGAGGGACAAAATTCATCCGATCCGGTACGTGGTGAAATTTGGTACATTGCGCTAGTATATGGCCGCTAACAACCATGCCAAAATTGGTTCATATCGGTGTATAGTTATATATAGGCGATTCCCAAAAATAATCTACCAAAATTTTATTTCCATAGAAAATTTTGTCAAAATTTTTTTACTATACAAAATTTTGTCAAAATTTTATTACTATACAAAATTTTGTCAAGATTTTATTTCTATAGAAAATTTTATCAAAATTTTATTGCTATAGAAAATTTTGTCAAAATTTTTTTTTGACAGACAATTTTGTCAAAACTTTATTGCTATAGAAAATTTTGTCAAAATTTTATTTCTATAGAAAATGTTGTCAAAATTTTATTTCTATAGAAAATTTTGTCAAACATAATTATATACGTATTTAATCGGCTTTTTTTTTTTGGTTAATATATACCCCGTATGGACTAACTTTCAATTGGGAAGACGGTGCCATCGGCAAGTGTTACGGCAACCCAAGTAATTCAATTGTGGATGACAGTCTTTCGCAGAAGTTTCTACGCAATCCATGGCGGATGGTGCATAAGATTCGGCCTGGTCGAACTTACGGCCGTATATACTTGTTTTTTTTTTTAATGTTCTTTCCAAAACCAACATTTTATGAAATAAGAAATTATCGTTCTTTTTTTCTTATAAATAATAAATGCATATAAGAAAACAGTTGTATTTTTGAACATTCTTATATCAGTTATCTACTGTACGACTAATTGAGCGTGATTGGTGTAGGCTATCATGCCGCTATCATAGCTATATTTCCTTCCTTATAATCAAATTCTTGAGGATGATAACTTTAGCAAAGTAACGCAACAAACAATAATTTGTCAAAACATTTCAGGGTATTAATACATTTTCCACGAAATTCTCTCAAAAGGAAAAGAAAACTGTCTTCGGCTTTATCAAATGACAATGTATCAATTTCAATATCCAGCAAAAAAAAAAACAACAAATATTGTATATTCATACCAACTTTGAAATTTAAGAAGCATGTCGAATTCTAATGACAATTTATTACCCATACCAAACACTCGAAAAGAAAAAAGATAAAATTGTGCAATTTTTTCGCCTCACCCTCTCATACTTGTTTCGGTTTGAGCAAAATGACATGTAGGCAAATGGAAGAATACACAGTAGGAAGAATGGGCTTTGGAAAAGTATATTGAAGTAATTTCTCTTCATATTCCAAAAAATAGAAACCTTTTTTGATATTTATAATGTGTCTTACAAAAAGGCATTAAAACTTTCTTGTTTCGTTTTTAGTCCAAATTTTTTGTTTTTGTGAATTTTCTGGTACTGAAAAGTCATTACTGTCTCGTTAAAAACTCATAAATAACTGCAATAAAAAGTTAGCTTCAATTTACAAAATATCTTTGCTGTTGATTGAATGCTGCTTCTGGAAGTACTTGAGTTATGGAGCCCGCCGTTGGAAGCTCTTCTAATGCCTAATATTGGCATGGACTTATGAAGTAAATGAAAAAATTAACTTTCAAAGAGTTTTGTTTTTTGATTATTTTGGTTAGAGTGCCAAAAGAAAGATACAAAGATAGGAGAAAAAAGGTTAAAGATTTCATTAAGAAAAATTGAAATTTGTCAATTAACAAAAGCCCCCAGAGAATGGCTGAAGTAAGGGGGAGCTTATTATCAACAGGATCCCTGTCATATACAATCCTACCAATAAATATGAGTTTAATATGGATTTTCATCTAAATATTTTAATCTTTTTTTACGATGAAACTGTTTATATTTATGATGTTGACAAGAGCCAACAATTGTCCTCCACTCCACCCCCCACCCGTCCATTTTTCTATTGTTTTTTGTGTTCTTTCATCACCGACCGCCACTTAAGGGGCAACAGTTTGTTGTCAAACACCAACAGGCTAAAGAACACCAACCCATTCCACCACACAGCCAATACGCTAAACGTTAATGTCTTCACAGATGTGACATTTTATATGAAAGAAGCCCAAAGGACTCACCCTACCACCACCACCACCATTTATGCTTTTGTCCTTTGTCATAGGCATTTCCTCTTCCATGTATATATTTCTCTTTTTTATCTTGGACCGTCTAAGTGGCTGTTTGTTGTATACAGCATCAGGCTACATCAACATAATATAAGGGAAAGAAAGAATCATAATGTTGATGATGATGATGATGAAGGTATTATGAAAGATAAATACTTGGATAAGAAATATCTTTCCCTTGGTACGAAAAAAAAAATAAATCTTCCTTAAAAAAGGAAACAAAAATTAAAGATGGGTTTTGTGGTGAATATGACCGTCTGCAAAATATGAGTTGATGATACAATAAGCACTCATGCAACTTGTTTCAATATAAAAAATAAACGACACAATTACCTCAAAAGGAAGCTACGTTGGTGGACGAAAACCTCAAATTCGAGAATACATGGCAAGTGCTTATTTTTCTGTGTATTGAATTTCTTTTTACTCGATTTATAAGTAATTTTTTGTAAAGGTCTAAGAACTCATACCGGGAGTTCGGTCTATATGAGGGCCATACCACAACATAGACTGATACATCACACCACATTCTCTACATCTATTTGTGGTTCTAAAATACTTCTAGATTTTCAATTTGAGGCCGCATTTTCATTTGAATTGCGTGAAATTTATCGAAATTATCATTTTTGATTAATAACCGTATACAGTAAGTCTACAGAATTAAGGTTTCGTATCTTAAGAGGGTCTATATGTTCATACGTTGAAGATAGAGGTTTAAGATTCCCTCTAGAAATTAACCAAATTTTTTTTAGGTTTATAATTATTTTAGTGGGTTGTTTGGGTCCATGTAAAAACTTTTATAGAAATCGAAAATGCATGTTTATAAATTTTAATTTTAACTTCGGAAACTTGTCATTTGAACAGATTGTCTTGAGAGAGGAATATGTTCCATCTAATTCGCAACAAAATCTCTAAGTATCTACAATTGACTGCAGATCCAATATTAAACGCAGTACAAGTTAAATTAAATATCATATTCATTTTTTATATTTTTTTCTGAGGAACGAAAATTTACACAAACGAAGTTTTTCTTTGATACTAGCAAATTTTCTTTTAAAGAGAAGAGAAAAGATTAAAGGCCCGGCCAAGTTTTTTTTCGTTTATATTTGTTTTAATTTTACCTATTGTCGGAACGGAGAGAAGAACCAGGGATCATCATTTTTGTAGGCATACACTCCTGAGCCAATTGTTAAATTTAATTAATTTTTTTTTTTTTTCAATATTAATATCAATTTAAATTGTATTTAAAAAATATATTTATAAAAAAATATAGCCGAATATTTTGCGATTTGTGTTTTTATTTTAATATTTTTATTATACATTAAACCAGATAATGGTCAGGGTAAAATAACTTTGATATGCCAAAAAATATGCCTAACAGAAAAGTTGATTTTAGACCCCATAAAATATATACCAATCGACTCAGAATCGCCTCCTGAGTCGATCTAGTGTCCGTCTGTCCATCTGTATACCAGCGTAATTATACCTGGATCAACATTCAGAGTTGTCAGTCCATTTAATATCGAACTCGGATGGACGTTATTAAATGCCCCCTCGATGTCTAGAAACGCCACGATTGTGTATTCATTCGTGTTTAGTAGGTCATAATCAATAAGAAAATATATGCTAGAAACAATTCACAAAATGGCTGTTGGCTAGTGTTTTCTGGAATATATGCTAAGTTTATACATCCTTTATATATCACCGTCAACCAAGGGATACTTCTGTCAGTCACTGTTTGTAACTCCGCCGGAGTAATTCCATCAGGTCCGGGGGATTTGAATGACCCAAAGCTATTTAACGCCTATTTTATTATAGATTCCGATTCAATTTCCTCGATAGGAAATGACCGCTGAGCCACTGTAGCACCACCAGAACATGGTTCAACCGTCTGATTTCCAGGAAAATGTGTGTCCAATAGTACCTCCAGCGTCTCCTCACTGGACGTTGTCCAATTGCCCTCCGATGTTTTAATGAAGCCTGGATCGGAGTTAGTGGATGCTAGTACCTTCCGTAGTCTGGAAGCCTCGGACGTATTCTCAATACTACTGCAGTAAACATTCCAAGAGTTATGCTGAGCCTTTCTCAGTTCTCGCTTGTATCCTCTCAGATTCTTCTTGTATGCGTCCCAATCCTCAGGAGCTCTGGTGGACTTTGCTTTGTTAAAGAGGTGCCTTAACTCCGTAGACCACCCTGGTGGTCGATTTTCCCCCTTGGCTTCCCTCTAGGGCATGCAGTTTTCAGTGAGATGTTGAAGGCCTTAGTAATCCGCTCCACTGCGTGTTCGATGCACACGCACAGTGCTCATATTTGTCTCTGGTGTTTCCGGTATCATCATATAGAACGATTCCCTATACCTATTCCAATCAGCTTTCCCAACATTTGGCGGAAATATGGTCTTTGAAGCACGAACAGCCAATCTGAAACTGATGTAGCGATGATCTGAGAAGCTATGTTCCCTCAAAACTTGCCACTCTTGCTTGTTTTTGGTGACGAAGGTTGGTGTATCGCCCTTATTGCAAACTACCAGGTTACTACGCAAAATAAACTCTATTTGCGACTCTCCCCTTGCATTAGTATCACTACTTCCTCAAATAGTATGATGTGCATTTGCATCGCATCCCATAATGAATTTTTGTCTTTGTTTTTAGTGACTCCTCAACTAAGGTCTTAATGGCACAGGGTGGCACATCCCTATCATGTCCCATGTAGACCGAAGATACCCAATATTTGCATGTGGATATCTCTAGACTGGCTACGACAGTGTCTGCATTGCTCAATGAAGGAAGCAGAAACAAGTTTAGTTCGTTTTTAGCAATTATACATGCTCGATTTTTATCTTTACCGGTATTAAGCAAAAGTTTGAAACCCGGAGTGCTTAATTCACAGATCTTGTTCTTATATATGTATGGTTCTTGAATAAAAACTATATCTATTCATCATGAGAACTTTTAAGGCAGCACAAGCGGCCTTACAATGGTGAAGATTTATCTTTAGGAACCGTAGAACCATCCAAATTTTCAACCACCGTCACATCAGCCGCTTCAATTGAGTCATCAAGGGCTTCATCTTCACAGATCTCGGTGACTCTCGCAACAATCCGCGGTTTAGCTTTGGTGAGGCTTGAGCCTGTAGAAACTTCCCGCATATGATTTTCGCCATAGTCTGCAGGTTTTATGTCTCCTTCGGCTTCGCTAGGAGATTTTTTCACTGCTGACTCTACCGGAGGCTTGTCCGTTTCGGAATCCTTGGGCTGATCGCTTTTGTATACCTTCATATGGATATCATGAAAGCCATAACTTACGCGTCCTTGGGTCTGGGCTAGATGTGGCAGCGACTCTATGTTTAATATAAACACCGCATGTCGTCTTGGTCCATCCACCTCATCCAAACGACCATCCTTCCAATCGGCGGTTGGAAGATCTGGGTTACATTCTTTTAGTCTCTCTAGTATTGACTCAGGATCAGGAGGGTTTGCCGGTATCCATGCATGTGCTCTAGGTTTAGCCGGTATGTCTTTTTTGTCGACTAACTCCAAAGCGGCTCCTTCCCAAACTTCACCAATTAGCATCAAAGCAGCTTTAAAGCAATCCATAGACCTCTGGTCCGTAAATGCTATTAACTTATATCGTCCTTGATACCATCCAGCATCTTGCCGTCGAGGACTTGGTCCGGGAAACTTTTTTCGCACCTCTGAGTAGACACCAGACATCGCGTTCTCAATTTCCCCCCATTTTTGCTTTGGAACCATACCGTCCAATGCTCCTTTATTAATGATAGCCATCACAATTGTATTTTGCAACTGAGGCAAACGATCTTTGATCTCGTTTAGAGGATGGCAGTTCATCCGGTGATCGTTCCCTTTTTTAAGCTTCAAGAATTCCTTCAGTCCATTTTAAGGAATCCCTTTGCTTAGCCGACAACGTTCTTGGGTCGACAGATCCTAATTTTCTTAGGATAAACAAAGCATTTCTGCGTTCTTTAAATCTTTTTCGTGAGGGATTACCTCCTTTTGAGGTAATACTAACATATTAACACATATCTCCCAAACATGTTATGCTACTTTATGCTTTCACTTAGAAATAATAATATGCCAAAAATTTGAGTTGCAAACATATAATTTTTACACCGAAATATATGAAAAACAGTCTTTTTCGTTCGGGCATCCAATGGAACTAAGAACCCGCTTTTGTAATATTGGTAGTAAAATTGTATACAAGTGTTGTGAAAAAAAACTCCCGGGAATTTATGCACTTAATCCCGGGATCTCATACCCGGAAAAACCACCTAGTCGACACACTTCTATATATTCAGAGTTAAGAATAGTTTTTATTATTATCATTTGAATTGGGTTGGCTTTAAATAAAGATAAATCAATTCAGAGTCTGCATCTTTACCAAAGAAGTAAGTTGTTGGTACACGGACGAAAAAGACTGTTTTTCATATGTTTGGATGTAAAAATTATATGTTTGGAACTCAAATTTTTTAACACAATATTTTTAAGTGCAAGCATATAATGTTCATAAACTAGCATAGCATGTTTGGGACATATATATTAATATGCTAGACATATTATGTTTGGGACATAAAATGTTTGTAAGTATAATATGCTTAGATGTAAACATATATTAATTTTGAAATAGCCTATAAACATATATGTGTTTAGAAAGAGACACCTAGAGAGTATGCTGCAAGTAAAATAATGGAAGTAACGAATTGGTGCCTTAAAAATATGTCCACACAATGAAAATTTCATTAAAATTTTTTACTACCATTGTAAAGGGTGATACGGTCAAAATTTGGTCAACTTGACGTATTTCTTTCGATTTTACATTTAAACCTGAACACCCCTCATTTTGAAGGTGTGTGTGTGTAGAATGTTGCTCCTATTTTGATTTTGGAATTCACTCTTCAGTTGTCAAAATGCCGTCCAAGAAAGAAGAGCAGCGTATCAAAATTTTGCGCGCGCATCGCGAAAATCCGAGCTACTCGCACGCAAAGCTGGCAAAATCCCTTAAAGTTGCCAAATCAACCGTTACAAATGTAATGAAAGTGTTTGGGGAACGTTTGTCGAATATATGTTTGGGGTATATGTTACAGAAGCGATTTTTATACCCTCCACCATAGGATATGGGTATATTATTATACCCTCCACCATAGGATGGGGGTTTATTAACTTTGTCATTCCGTTTGTAACACATCGAAATATTGCTCTAAGACTCCATAAAGTATATATATTCTGGGTCGTGGTGAAATTCTGAGTCGATCTGAGCATGTCCGTCCGTCCGTCCGTTAGTTGAAATCACGCTAACTTCCGAACGAAACAAGCTATCGACTTGAAACTTGGCACAAGTAGTTGTTATTGATGTAGGTCGGACGGTATTGCAAATGGGCGATATCGGTCCACTTTTACGTATAGCCCCCATATAAACGGACCCCCAAATTTGGCTTGCGATTGCTCTAAGAGAAGCAAATTTCATCCGATCCGGCTGAAATTTGGTACATGGTGTTAGTATATGGTCTCTAACAACCGTGCAAAAATTGGTCCACATCGGTCCATAATTATATATAGCCCCCATATAAACCGATCCTCAGATTTGGCTTGCGGAGCCTCAAAGAGGGGCAAATTTCATCCGATACGTCTGAAATTTTGTACTTGGTATTAGTATATGGTGTCTAACAACCATGCAAAAATTGGTCCATATTGGTCCATAATTATATATAAACCGATCTCCAGATTTGAACACCGGAGCCTCTTAGAGGGGCAAAATTCATCCGATCCGGTTGAAATTTGGTACGTGGTGTTAGTATATGGTCTCTAACAACCATGCAAAAATGGTCCATATCGGTCCATAATTATATATAGCCCCCATATAAACCGATTCCCAGATTTGGTTTGCGAATCCTCTAAGAAAAGCAAATTTCATTCGATCCGGCTGAAATTTGGTACATGGTATTAGTATATAGTCTCTAAGAACCATTCAAAAATTGGTCCATATCAGTCCATAATTATATATAGCCCCTATATAAACCGATCCCCAGATTTGAACTCCGGAGCCACTTGGACGAGCAAAATTCATCCGATCCGGTTGAAATTTGCAACGTGGTTATAATATATAACCGCTAATAACCATGCCAAAATTGGTCCATATCGGTCTATAGTTATATATAGCCGATCCCCAATCACACAAAAATTGGTCCATATCGGTTCATAATCATGCTTGGCACTCGAGCAAAAATAATCTAGCAAAATGTTATTTCTATAGAAAATTTTGGCAAAATTTTATTTCTATAGAAAATGTTGTCAAAATTTTAATTCTATAGAGAATGTTGTCAAAATTTTAAATCTTTTGAAAATTCTATAAAAATTTTATTTCTATAGAAAATTTTGTCAAAATGTTATTTCTATCGAAAATTTTGTTAAAATCGTATTTCTATAGAAAATTTTGTCCAAATTTTACTTCTATAAAAAATGCTGTCAAAGTTTTATTTTGCCAAAATTTTATTTCTAAAGAAAATTTTGTCAAACTTAATTATATAGGTATTTAATGGGCCATCTTAAGTTTAATATATACCACGTATGGACTACGTGGTATATATTACGGTATTAGGAAGTTTTAAGATACCTTGTCATCGGCAAAAGTTACCGCAACCCAAGTAATTCGAATGTGGATGACAGTCTTCAGTAGAAGTTTCTTCGCAATCCATGGTGGAGGGTACATAAGATTCTGCCTGGCCGAACATACGGCCGTATATACTTGTTTTTTTATTGAGGGTGTAGTGAGAGTACAATTATCTCCGAATTGAATTATTCCTCGTATTATTCGACTCTTTACTCCACCTCATCTATTTAGTTAATACAACCAACTCGATTGTTTTGTGAGTCGATTAACACTAGCGCATAAGGCGGAACATACAACCTCCACCTCATAGTAGATGCAAAATACGGTTATCACAACCAATCTGGTTTCTCTGCGTACAAGGTATTCTAGTTTTCTAAAATAAGTAGAGCATTTGCAAATCACTTTTTATCCAGCATCTGCAAAGGCTGTAACATATCATAAAGGTTTATGAATTGATGGTGTTATATTGCGCTCAAACTCGTATCTGATTTCACACTTTTGCATCTTTCACGTGATATCCATGATTAATGGCATGCACAGGAAATAGTTTCCACAACTTCTGAAAACTCAAGATGTCTACTCATCATCATCACCTCTATGATTTTGCAGAAAACTACAGTGAAATGAAATAACCTTCTTCTTTTTGTGCATGGACATGTACAGGTAAAAAAAAAAACTAGAAAAGCCCGTTTGTTGGCATCATCTACATGTACCTCGTTACATTCACACTATCAACTATCTTATCTACTTGAGGTTTTTTGTATGTGCACTGAGATGTACGATGGCAAAAGTTTACCTCCCATGAGCTATATTTCAAGAGCCTTTGATGATTCCTTGTAGTTTGATTGCATGGCTCACATGCCCGTCATGTGATGCAGTCAATGCAATCGATATGCAAATAGGGTGCAACCACATCAAACGTACACACTCTCTTTGTAAACTCACACACCCACACATTCAAAGCACTATGCACTCTGGCCCATACAACAGTATGAGCTTTTATCAAAAATCCCAACAAGTTACCAAAATCATTTGATGTTGTTTTTATGCCAGTTACAGATGCTACTCCCTGATTTCCTCATTAATATATCCTTGGGGAATTTTTTTTACACGAAAATTGGTAGTATTCGTTTAAGGGAGTTTGTATATGTGTATGTGTGTTTAAGTATTTGTGTTAAGTTATGCATTTACTCCCAAATCAACCAAGGCAGACAAAATTAAAAAAGGGAGAACAAACTTCTGTGAATATTGTGTCAAGAGCATTGGGATGTATGAGAAGATATCCTTAATATGTTTACAAATTCATTCATAAAATCCATTAAGCTTTTCTATGGATATGGATGCATTGCATAGGAAAATATTGTGTCCTACCTACATAAATATAAACAGAGTAATGGAAATTCAATTTTAAATTTACTTAAGATATTGGGAGCGCATAATATAAATGAGGGATTTTTTCGGAATAAAATCGCAATCATTTGAAAAAATCCCAACTTTAGCTACAACTTTCTCCCATATTTCTGGCGACACAGTAAGGATATCACGACAAAACTTGACACTTAATCACCGTTGCCAAAGTTGGTAGAATTCTAGCAAAAATGGAAAATTTTTTACTGTTTGGTAGATTGATAGAATTCCTGCTGTTTTGGTAGATTCTGCAAATTATTAATTTTGACAAAATTTTCTATAGAAATAAAATTTTGTACAGAAATAAAATTTTTACAAAATTTTCTGTAGAAATAAAGTTTTAGCAAAATTTTGTATAGAAATAAAATGTTAACAAAATTTTCTATAGAAATGAAATATTGACAAAATTTCCTATAGAAATAAAATTTTTATACAATTTTCTGTAGAAATAAAATTTTGACAAAATTTTCAGCAGAAATATAATTTTGACAATTTTTTCTATAGAAATAAAATTTTCTATAGAAATGAAATCTTGAAAAAAAACATCCTATAGAAATTAAATTTTGACAAATTTTTCTATAGAAATAATAATTTGACAAAATTTCCAATAGAAATAAAATTTTGATAAAATTTTCTGTAGAAATAAAATTTTGACAAAATTTTCTATAGAAATAAAATTTTGACAAATTTTTCTATATAAAATAATATTTTGACAAAATTTTCTATAGAAATGAAGTCTTGAAAAAACTCCTATAGAAATGAAATTTTGAAAAAAAATCCTTTCGAAAGAAAATTTTGACAAAATTTTCTATAGAAAGAAAATTTTGACAAAATTTTCTATAGAAATAACATTTTGAAAAAATTTTCTATAGACATAAAATGTTGACCAATTTTTCTATAGAAATAATATTTTATCAAAATTTTCTATAGAAATAATAGTTTGAAAAATTTTTTTTATTTATAAAAATAAAATGCTGACAATAGAAAGAGAATTTGACAAAATGTTGACATAATAAAATTTTCTGTCGAAATAAAATTTTGACAAAATTTTTGATAAAAATTAAATTTTTACCACGTTTTCTATTTAAACAAAATTTTGATAAAATTTCAATAGAAATAACATTTTGGCAAATCTTTATATAGAAATTAAATTTTGAAAAAATTTTCTACACAAATAAAACTTTGACAAAATTTCAATAGAAATAAAATTTTGGCAAATTTTTCTATAGAAATAAAATTTTGGCAAAAGTTTGACAAAATTTCAATAGAAATACCATTGTGCCAAAATTTTCAATAGAAATAAAATCGTGGCAAATCTTTCTATAGAAATAAAAATTTGACAAAATTTTCTATAGAAATAAAATTTTAACAAAATTTTCTATAGAAATAAAAATTTGACAAAATTTTCCACAGAAATAAAAATTTGACAAAATTTTCTATAGAGATAAAATTTTGATAAAATTTCCATAGAAATAAAATTTTGGTAAATCTTTCTATAGAAATATAATTTTGACAAAATTTTCTACACAAATAAAACTTTGACAAAATTTTCTATAGAAATAAAAATTTGACTAAAATTTCCATAGAAATAAAAATTTGACAAAATTTTCTATAGAGATAAAATTTTGACAAAATTTCCATAGAAATAAAATTTTGGCAAATCTTTCTATAGAAATAAAATTTTGACAAAATTTTTTACACAAATAAAACTTTGACAAAAATTTCTATAGAAATAAAATTTTGGCAAATCTTTCTATAGAAATATAATTTTGACAAAATTTTCTACACAAATAAAACTTTGACAAAATTTCAATAGAAACAAAATTTCGGCAAATCTTTCTATAGAAATAAAATTTTGACAAAATTTTTTACACAAATAAAACTTTGACAAAATTTTCTATAGAAATAAAAATTTGACAAAATTTTCTATAGAGATAAAATTTTGACAAAATTTTCTATAGAGATAAAATTTTTACAAAATTTTCAATACAAATACAATTTTGGCTAATCTTTCTATAGAAATGAAATGTTGACAAAATTTTCTATAGAAATAAAAATTTGACAAAATTTTCCATAGAAATAAAAACTTGACAAAATTTTTTTATAGAGATAACATTTTGACAAAATTTCCATAGAAATAAAATTGTGGCAAATCTTTCTATAAAAATAAAATTTTGACAAAATGTTCTACACAAATAAAGCCACCGTGGTGCTATGGTTAGCATGCCCGCCTTGCATATACAAGGTCGTGGGTTCGATTCCTGCTTCGACCGAACACCAAAAAGTTTTTCAGCGGTGGATTATCCCACCTCAGTAATGCTGGTGAAATTTCTGAGGGTTTCAAAGCTTCTCTAAGTGCAGCACTCAGTGATAAGAGAGAAGTTCACCATCGTGGAAGAATATTTTTTCTCGTCAAACATAACATGCTTTTCGAAATCATTTACATAATTTCCGAGAAAAGAACATGGTTTCGATAAATATGCTACATGTTTTCCGTGAAAAAGTAACATTTTGCTCTTGGAACATGGTTGGGGTGATCATATTCCTTCTCTGCGTGCAAATAAAACTTTGACAAAATTTCAATAGAAATATAATCATGCCAAAATTTTCAATAGAAATAAAATTTTGGTAAATCTTTCTATAGAAATAAAATTTTGACAAAATTTTCTATAGAGACAAAATTTTCTATAGAAATAAAAATTTGACAAAATTTTTTATAGAAATAAAATTTTGACAAAATTTTCTATAGAGATAAACTTTTGACAAAATTTTCAATAGAAATAAAAATTTGCCAATATTTCCTATAGAAATAAAATTTTCTAATAATGTAGCATCTTAAAAAAAGTAGTTTTTCGTCTTGTGTCATATCCAAAGTCCACTGTGAGTAAATTCTTCCTTTTTAAAGATAATAGAAGTAGTAAGAAAAGATAGGCGTACTACTGTCAGTTGGATTTCACATATGCGTATTAAAATGGGATTTGTTAATAAATTCAAATTTGTTGGTACTTTGCATGTTATCCAAGTAAATTTTATTTGAGTGTAATTTCTGTATAAAATATTAAGTTAATTGGACTAAAATCTCGTAGAATCTCGAGGGAAAAATATGGGTATTCTAGCCATATTTCCACCCATTGACCAAACTATATTTGGGGGTATATGTAAATCTCAACGGATTTTTGACCAAGTTTGGTACACATTGCTAGTACTAATAATCGATGATTGTTTGTAATTTGACCATAAAGATAATTCAAAAAATAATTGATATCTCTTAAGACTTTATTTTAAAGACGATTTTTGTGTGGAAATTCATAATTGTGGTTAAGACGAATTGAAAGGACTTCAATTAATTAAATTAAATTTTGTTTCCCAGCATGCAAATTTATAAGTTTTAATTTAATAAATTTAAAAGAGTTAATCACGGAAACGGGTAGCACACAGTTACAAGAAAGAAGTTCATTGTAGTATCACTATGGACCGAGTAGCATAAATAAGCTTGAAATAACGACTTGGCATAGCCTAACTTAACCTAAAAGAAAAATGCGTCTTAAATCCTTGTTGCCATTTTTTCCTTCTTTGGTTTGGAATCAATACCAGTGCCATTAGGGTAAAGCCAAAACCCATCGAAATATTGGTCTCAGACCCCACGATAGCTTCATTACTAATGTTGGATAACTCACAGGTGGACATCATCAGGGCATCTTAGATTTTTCCACTGATAAAAATAAAGGGTGATACGGTCAAAATTTGGTCAATATAAACTTGACGTATTTCTTTCCATTTTGCATTTAAAAAACCTGAACACCCCTCATTTTGAAGGTGTGTGTGTAGAATGTTGCTCGTATTTTGATTTTGGAATTCACTCTTCAGTTGTCAAAATGCCGTCCAAGCAAGAAGAGCAGCGTATCAAAATTTTACTCGTGCATCGCGAAAATCCGAGCTACTCGCACGCAAAGCTGGCAAAATCGCTAAAAGTTGTCAAGTCAACCATTACAAATGTAATTAAAGTGTTTGGGGAACGTTTGTCGACAACCAGGAAGTCTGGATCGGTGGGAAATCGAAAACCGGAAGCCGCTGAGACGACAAAGAGAGTTGCCGGTAGTTTCAAGCGAAACCCTAACCTCTCTCTCCGAGATGCCGCAAATAAGCTGGGTGTATAGTCTACAACCCTGCATCGAGCCAAAAAACGAGCCGGACTATCGACTCACAAGAAGGTAGTGACTCCAAATCGCGATGATAAACAAAATACGACGGCCAAAGCGCGATCCCGGAGGCTGTACACGACGATGCTGACGAAGTTTGACTGCGTGGTAATGGACGACGAAACCTACGTCAAAGCCGACTACAAGCAGCTTCCGGGACAGGAGTTTTATACGGCAAAAGGAAGGGAAAAGGTAGCAGATATTTTCAAGCACATAAAACTGTCAAAGTTCGCAAAGAAATATCTGGTTTGGCAAGCCATCTGTACCTGTGGCTTGAAAAGTAGTATTTTCATAGCTTCCGGGATTGTCAACCAAGAAATTTACGTGAAAGAGTGTTTGAATAAACGTCTGCTGCATTTCCTGAAGAAACACGGTTGTTCTGTACTGTTTTGGCCGGATTTGGCATCTTGCCATTACGGTAAAGAGGCCATGGAGTGATACGCCGCCAACAACTTGCAGGTGGTTCCCAAGGACAAGAACCCTCCCAACACGCCAGAGCTCCGCCCAATTGAGAAATACTGGGCTATTGTCAAGCGGAACCTAAAAAAGACCAAAAAAACTGCTAAGGACGAGCAGCAGTTCAAGGCAAACTGGCTTTCTGCGGCGAAGAAGGTGGACAAGGTGGCTGTACAAAATCTGATGGCAGGTGTCAAGCGTGAGGCCCGGCAATTCGGATTTGGAAAAGCGAAAGCCTAACTGAATATTTTTCCTGAATTTTATACTAATTGAACTTGAAAAATAAATTTAATTTGATTTTTCAAATAAACGATTTCACCGATTTACACGCGTTTTCCCTTGACCAAATTTTGACCGTATCACCCTTTATACATACTTCATACAGTCGGAAATCGACATTTTGAATAAACAAACTTATTATACCCCCCATCATCATCCTATGATGGTGGGTATAAAAATCTTCTATTTGGGTATTTAAAATTTTCCATTGCTTCCGTATTTTATTTCGAGTATACTTGTGGTTGCTTAAGACCATAATCTGGCTACCATCCAAATTTTATAAAGCAATAGCCATACCAAATTACAATGTATTTGGTTAAGCTTAAAAATTATGCAATTAAAAATTCATATTAAAAACCGAAACCTGATTGATTTGGTTAAATTTCGTGTTTTCCATACTCCCCCTCCAAACCTCATCTACAGTTGAAGTTTACTTAAATTGAATTTTTCCAGGCTGATTGAGATGAGAATACATATTTACCCTTGTAATGTAATTTTCTTAGATGGACTGAAAGTATTTTATATCAATGGCTGTATTTTCTTAGATAAAGAAAGGGTTACAGAATTAGCCTTGCAATTTTGCACTAATTCTGCTTATGGCTGTAAATTTGGTTTTTGGATTCGTATAGACTGTATGATATGAGGGTCATTTACTCCACAGAAATATAAAATTGGAAATCTCAGAAATGGAAATAAATAATCGAAAGTTAGACATAGACACATAGTGCCTTTGGTATTAATGCTCAGAGCCGGTCCTTGAGTCGATCTTACGATCTTATCCACAAATTTTCTATAGAAATTAAATTTGTACAAAATTTCCTATAAAAATAAAATTTTGACAAAATTTTCTCTATGAATATAATTTAGACAAAATTTTCTCTATGAATATAATTTTGACAAAATTTTCTATAGAAATAAAAATTTCACAAAAAGTCCTATAGAAATAAAATTCTGCAAAATTTTCTATAGGATGAAATGTTGACAAATTGGGGATCAAATCTGCTTTTTGTGGAAACTCTTTTTTTATACCCTCCACCATAGGATGGGGGTATATTAACTTTGTCATTCCGTTTGTAACACATCGAAATATTGCTCTAAGACCCCATAAAGTATATATATTCTGGGTCGTGGTGAAATTCTGAGTCGATCTGAGCATGTCCGTCCGTCCGTCCGTCCGTCTGTTGAAATCACGCTAACTTCCGAACGAAACAAGCTATCGACTTGAAACTTGGCACAAGTAGTTGTTATTGATGTAGGTCGGATGGTATTGCAAATGGGCCATATCGGTCCACTTTAACGTATAGCCCCCATATAAAGGGACCCCCAAATTTGGCCTGTGATTGCTCTAAGACAAGCAAATTTCATCCGATCCGGCTGAAATTTGGTACATGGTGTTAGTATATGGTCTCTAACAACCATGCAAAAATTGGTCCATATCGGTCCACTTTTACGTATAGCCCCCATATAAACGGACCCCCAAATTTGGCTTGCGATTGCTTTAAAAGAAGCAAATTTTATCCGCTCCGGCTGAAATTTGGTACATGGTGTTATTATATGGTCTCTAACAACCATGCAAAAATTGGTCCATATAGGTCCACTTTTACGTATAGCTCCCATATAAACGGACCCCCAAATTTGGCTTGCGATTGCTCTAAGAGAGGCAAATTTCATCCGATCCGGCTGAAATTTGGTACATGATGTTAGTATATGGTCTCTAACAACAATGCAAAAACTGGTCCACATCGGTCCATAATTATATATAGCTCCCATATAAACCGATCCCCCGATTTGGCATGAGGAGCCTCTAAGAGAAGCAAATTTCATCCAATGTGGCTGAAATTTGGTACATGGTGTTGGTATATGTTCTCTAATTGGTCCACATCGACCCATAATTATATATAGCCCCCATATAAGCCGATCCCCAGATTTGACCTCCGGAGCTTCTTGGAGGAGTAAAATTCATCCGATCCGGTTGAGTTTTGGAACATGGTATTAGAATTTGGTCTCTAACAAACACGCAAGAATTGGTCCATATCGGTCCATAATTATATATAGTCCCCATATAAAACGTTCCCCAGATTTGATCTCCGGAGCCTCTTGGAGGAGTAAAATTCATCCGATCCGGTTGAAATTTGCAACGTGGTGTTAGTATAAGGCCGCTAATAACCATGCCAAAATTGGTCCATATCGGTCTATAGTTATATATAGCCGATCCCCAATCACACAAAAATTGGTCCATATCGGTTCATAATCATGGTTGCCACTCGAGCCAAAAATAATCTACCAAAATTTTATTTTTATAGAAAACATTGTCAAAATGTTATTTCTATAGAAAATTTTGTCAAAATTTCATTTTTATAGAAAATTTTGACAAAATTTTATTTCTATAGAAAATTTTGTCAAAATTTTATTTCTATAGAAAATTTTTTCCAAATTTTATTTCTATAGAAAATTTTGTCAAAATTTTACTTCTATAGAAAATGTTGTCAAAATTTTATTTCTATAGAAACTTTAAACTTAATTATATACGTATTTACTCGGTCCTTTTTTAGTTTAATATATACCACGTATGGACTATGTGGTATATATTACGGTGTTAGGAAGTTTTATGATACCTTGCCATCGGCTTCAGTAGACGTTTCTACGCAATCCATGGTGGAGGGTACATAAGCTTCGGCCTGGCCGAACTTACGGCCGTATATACTTGCTTATTTTTTGCTGGGTACGTTTATAGTCAGGCAAATACCGATATCGCGAAAACAGTAAATATTTTTCGACAAAGTCAAGAAAACTTATGATTGACAATTATATTTTTTTTTCACTTGTTAAAGAAAAACAATTTAGATGAAAATTGCGAAAATATCTTAGCGCCACACGAAATTCTAAGGGAGGGCATTTATGGTAAAATTTACAAATATTAAGAAATTCTGAACTATTTTTGGGAAAATACGTATATTTTAATCTTTGTATATAATTTTCAAAATTTTTAAGTTGATTTCATTAAGGCACAAAAATAATATTAAAGTCAAGAAATATTCTCATATTGGAGAATCTGTAACTAAAACATAATAAATACCATGACCTAATATAGAGTTAAATTGGCGTGTCATTACATTTTCCTTGTTTCCTAGTACAATTTTCGTTTATTTTTTACAATTTTCGTTTATTTTTCGCATAAACCAGTATACTTTCGTTCTGTGTTACTGTCTTTTCTATTTAGACAAATACGCAATTGTGAATTTTGGTAGACATTTCGTGTCACCTACCCTATATTTAAACGGTTTAATATAGGATAGTTTATAGCCAATATGGTCATGATTTGGCGCCAATGATTTTCTTCTTCACTTTTAGTTCATTTTTTCTCCTACGAGAAGGTGGAATTTCGTGAACTGCAGTTAAAAAGTACAACAAGACATTACAAGTTTCTGGTTTTAACAACGCCTTGTGGAAATCTCACAATGTGGAATATAATTTAGTTCCATTTTCCATTTTCGCACGAGTTGGTTCATTCGTCCTATAAAACAGTTTAATTTTTTCGATGTATGGTGTTGGGTATAAAACGTATACTTATCTTTAATTCAAATTTTTAACAAATTTTAAAACATTTTCCCGATTATGAAATCCATAGAAAAAGGACAGAATCTTTATAAAACTTAAGTGCCCATTTGAAATGTTTCATCCCGCACTTTCTACTATAACTTTTTGCATAACCCTTCCAAATGACCGATAAGCCTACTCGTTTTCCCACCCCCAGTTATTTAAGAATATTAGGTTTAAATCAATTTCTGCTACAGAGTGGCGTAATGAGAGTTAAGCAGATGGAAGATTGTACTCGTAAAGACGGTAGTGGGTTAGAAAAATTGTTGCTTAATTATATAAAATAAATATTTGTTACATTGCTTGCTTACCATCTTGCTTGCTGTGGAGGCTGACATACCATAGACACCAACTAGGCGTAGAGGACAACGTATCCATGGATGAAACCTCTCTACAATTCATTAATTTCCATTGGACAGACATGGGCATGGATCTATGGAATTTCACAAATGCCTTTGGATATACTGGAAATCCAACTACACTACTCTGCCCTATTCACAACACCATACCTCCATCTAATCTGCAGCTTTGTGCCAGAAAGTTTAAATTGTTCGGATATTTTCGAAATTGTTCTTTAAACATTGAATCGTTTATGTTTGCATAAAGTTTACAAAATATAACGCCACCCTCTCTCCACTTATGTTGTTGGTGTTGTGAAGTCTACAAGTCATCTAAACATTTTACAGGACAAGCCTCTACAATCATCCACAATTGCAATGCGATAGATAAAATTATATCCTAAAGCATTAAATTGTTTTACTTAAATGAATTTTTCATTTTGAAAATACTTCATGGAGAAAATCGTTGGTCATCAAATCGTTTGGTCGCATTTGAGGATATTGAATGAGTTTGTTACAAAGTTCACCTCTGGAGGGCAGATACCCTATTGCATTTGCTGCCAGAAATTGTATTTGTTTTTATTTTTATAGAATTGTATATTTGAAATTTGGTTGGGATACAGAAAATAAGGTAACGTTTTATTTACAAAATTATACTCATAGAGTACGTGGCAAAAAGAAAACGAATAATTCTAAAGAGAAATCAATTTAAATTTATTCCAAATAGAAAAAATTACGTCAATTAAATGTGGACAGAAAAAAAGTTAAGAGACAATGCAGAAAATTTTCCTAAAAAAAATTGCGAAAACCGTGAGTGACCACTGTAGCATCACTTGTTAGAATTCTACTAAAAATTGTAGATTTTTTTATTGTTCGATAGATTGGTAGAAGTCTTGATGTTTTGGTAGATTTTAAAATATATTCCTATTCACCTAAGAGGTACTTCACAAATTTTCTATAGAAATACACTGTTGCACCAGCTGGTACAATTTTACAAAAAACAAGTATATAGGCCCGTAAGTTCTGCCAGGCCGAAGCTTAACGCTTGCCGATGGCAAGGTATCTTAAAACATCCTAACACCGTCTTCTAAATTGTAAGTTAGTTCATACTTGGTACATATTAAATCATAAAAGACCGATTAAATACGTCTATAATTCAGTTTGACAAAATGTTTTATAGAAATAGAATTTTAACAAAATTTTCTATAGCAATAAAATGTTAACAAAATTTTCTATAGAAATAAAATTTTCACAAAATTATCTATAGAAATAAAATTTTGACAAAGTTTTCTATAGAAATAAAATTTTAACAAAATTTTCTATAGAAATAAAATTTTGACAAAATTTTCTATAGAAATAAAATTTAGATAGATTATTTTCGACTCGAGTGGCAACCATGAGTATGAACCGATGTGGACCAATTTTTTGTGATTGGACATCGGCTATATATAACTATAGACCGATATGGACCAATTTTGGTATGGTTGTTAGCGGCCACATACTAACACCACGTTCCAAATTTGAACCGAATCGGATGAATTTTTCTCCTCCAAGTGGCTTCGGAGGTTAAATCTGGAAATGGGGGCTATATATAATTATGGACCGATATGGACCAATTCTGGCACGGTTGTTAGAGATCATATACTAACACCATGTTCCAAATTTCAACCGGATCGGATGAAATTTGCTTCTCTTAGAGGCTCCGCAAGCCAAATCCGGGGATCGGTTTATATGGGGGCTATATAATTGTGAACCGATGTGGACCAATTTTTGCATGTATGTTAGAAACCATATACTAACACCATGTTCCACATTTGAACCGGATCGGATGAATTTTGCTCCTCCAAGAGGCTCCGGAGGTCAAATCTGGAAAATCGTTTATATGGGGCTATATATAATTACGGACCGATATGGCCCAATTTTAGCATAGTTTTTAGAGGCCATATACCAAAACAATGTACCAAATTTCAGCCGGATCGGAAATAAAATTTTAACAAAATTTTCTATGGAAATAAACTTTTGACAAAATTTCTATAGAAATACAATTTTCTATAGAAATAAAATTTTGAAAAAAAAATTATAGAAATAAAATTTTGACAAAACTGTCTATAGAAATAAAATTTTGCAAAAATTTTCTATAGAAAAAAAATTTGCAAGAATCTTCTACAGAAATAAAATTTTGCGAAAATTTTCTTTAGAAATAAAATTATCTATAGGAATAAATTTTTGAAAAAATTTTCTATAGAAATAAAATTTTGCCAAAATTTTCTATAGAAATAAATTTTTGAAAAAAAAACTATAGAAATAAATTTTTGAAAAAAATTTCTATAGAAATAAATTTTTGAAAAAATTTTCTATAGAAATAAATTTTTGAAAAAAATTTTCGATAGACAAAAAATTTAGCAAAATTTTCTCTAGAAATAAAAGGTTGACACAATTTTCTATAGAAACAAAATTTTGCAAAAATCTTCTACAGAAATAAAATTTTGCGAAAATTTTCTATAGAAATGAAATTTTGCAAAAATTTTCTAGAAAAATAAAAGAACGAAACCAACAATAACAAAACAAAACGAATGAAAAACAAGTATATACAGCAGTAAGTTCGGCCGGGCCGAATCTTAAATACCCACCACCATGAACCAAATATTAGGGTTTCCTTTGAAATTTCAGGAGGGCTTGAGGACACTTCCGGAAGATAAATTTAAAGATTTCACCTATGAGGACTATATCAGATTCTGGATTTATAAGAATAATTTTTGTTTGAGTTTTAGAGGAATCATTAACATCTCTTGTAAGCGTGCAAGAAAATTATAAAATAACGTCTTGATTTGAAATCTTAAATCTGTAGAAGTAAAATCTGGAAATTTACATTGAGTTTGAAGCAATTTTCATGATCACTGTGCCTTCTATACACTCAAGAAGTGAAGTCGGTCTACATGGAGGCATTACCCAATGGACCGATAAAAACTTAATCCGATACACGTTTTTGTGAGCCTAAAATACCAGAATATTTACAATTTCAGGCAAATCAAATAAAAACTACGGTTTCTAGAAACCCAAGGAATTAAATCGGGAGATCGTTCTTATGGGGGCTATACTAATATATGGACCGATACTCACCGTTTTCCGCACACCTCTTTATGACCCGAAAATACCTCTAGATTTCCAATTTAAGGCAAATAGGATAAAAACTTCGGATTCTAGAAGCCCAAGAAATAGAATCGGGATATCGGTCTATATGGGGGATATACCAAAACATAGACCGATACTCACAATTTTTGGCACACCTTTTTATGGTCCTAAAATACCTCTAGATTTCCAATTTCACACAAATTGGATAAAAACTGCGGTTTCTATAAGCCCAAGAAGTAAAATCGGGAGATCGGCGTATATGGGGGCTATACCAAAACATGGACCGATACTCACCATTTTTGGCACAGCTCTTTATGGTCATAAAATACCTCTAGATTTCAAATTTCAGGCAAATTGAATAACAACTACGATTTCTATAAGCCCAAGACCCCAAATCGGGAGGTCGGTTTATATGGGGACTATATCAAAACCTGGACCGATATAGCCCATCTTGGAACTTGACCTGCCTGCAGACAAAAGACGAGTTTGTGCAAAATTTCAGCACGATTGCTTCATTATTGAAGACTGTAGAGTGATTACAACAGACAGCCAGACAGACAGACAGACGGACATCGTTATATCGTCTTAGAATTTCTCCCTGATCAAGAATATATATACTTTATATAGTCGGAAATCGATATTTCGATGCGTTACAAACGGAATGACAAACTTATTATACCCCCGTCAACATTCTATGGTGGCAAAGGAAAAGGTTCAAGTGTGGTTCACCTTGGGTTTATTGAACTGTCTGAATTTATTCTGATAATTGGGTGATAGTTTTGCTGCAAGTAGAGGATGCTGATGAGTAATGTGGTAATTCCAAAACGTGCGACTATCCAACCATCTTGCAGTCTATTGGGCCTTGCCCAAATAAATTTAACAAACATTCTTATCCTCTGTTGGTTAAGCTACATTTGTAGTTTAGTCAATGCAAGGTTTTAAGCTGAAATAAAAAATACAAAAACAATGCTTAACGAACAAAACCAACAATAACGAAAGAAAAATAAAATTTTGATATAATGTTCTATAGAAATAAAATTTTGCAAAAATTTTTATTTCTAACGAAAATTTTGTCAAAATTTTATTTCTCTAGGAAATTTTGTCAAAATTTTATTTCTATAGAAAATTTTGTCAAAATTTTATTTCTATAGAAAATTTTGTCAAAATTTTATTTCTATAGAAAATTTTGTCAAAATTGTATATCTCTAGAAAATTTTGTCAAATTTTTCTATAGAAATAAAATTTTGACAAAAATTTCTATAGAAATAAAATGTTGACAAAATTTTGTCAACATTTAATTTCTATAGAAAATTTTGTCAACATTTTATTTCTATAGAAAATTTTGTCAAAATTTTATTTCTATAGAAAATTTTGTCAAAATTTTATTTCTATAGAAAATTTTGTCAAAATTTTATTTCTCTAAAAAAATTTTGTCAAAATTTTCTATAGAAATAAAATTTTGACAAAAATTTCTATAGAAATAAAATGTTGACAAAATTTTCTATAGAAATAAAATTTTTACAAAATTTTCTAGAGAAATACAATTTTGACAAAATTTTCTATAGAAATAAAATTTTGACAAAATTTTCTAGAGAAACAAAATTTTCTATAGAAATAAAATTTTGACAACATTTTCTATAGAAATAAAATATTACAAAATTTTTGCTAGGAAAAAAAATTAGCAAAATGTTCTTTATGAATATAATTTTGGCAAAACATTCTCTGTGAATATAATTTTGACATTTTCAGGAATCAAATTTTGACAATTTTTGTTTATAAAAATAAAATTTTGACAAAATTGGCCATAGAAAACGTTGACAAAATATCCTATAGAAATAAAAAGTTGCCAGAATTTTCTATAGAAATAAAACATTGACAAAATTTTCTATGTAATACAAATTAGACAAAATTGCAAAATTATATAGAATAATTATAGAAAGAAATTTTAGCAAAAATGTTCTATAGAAATAAAATTTTTACAATATTTTCTCCCATTTAGTGGAAAAATAGTAACCCTCCGTTGTTGGTTCACGCTACAAAATTGAACCGAACAAACTAAAATAGAAACAATTAAAATTTGAACATTTAATATTTGAGAGATATTTTACTTCGAAGAAAAACACATTTTCTTCATATTAACCACAAAAATTTAATGAAAAACTTCAAAACATATATTTTTTAAATTTGTTAGATTTTTGGTAAAATTTTCTTTAAATTTTGGTAGATTAATTTCAGCATGAGCAAGGGTGCCCTCAGTCCGCGAATGGTTTGACACACTCAAAGAGAATGTTAATTCTATATCAGGTTAATTGGACTAAAATCTCGTTGAATCTCGAGAGAAAAATGTGTGTATTCTGGTGTATTCTCTATATTTCCGCCATCGAACAAACATATATATGGGGGCTATTTAAATCTGAACGGATTTTGACCAAGTTGTGCATATATTGCTAGGATATTAATTTTATTCTCTGTGCAAAATTTTACAATTTTCGGGGTAAACCTTTAACCTCCGTTTAATTTGATTTAATTTGTTGACTTTTTGGATCTTGACTACACAGAAAAAAACGTTCAAAAATAGGAGATGTCTTTCAACACTTTATTTTAAAAATGATTTTTACTTGAAGCATAGCAAAATTTCTACTTGATATCGAGTATGAATTTGGAAATTTGAGGGTTCCTAGCATCAAGTATGCCAAACTCAAATTTAAAAGAGAAGTTTTGTCTTTACACTATATGGGCATTTAATGCATTCTTTGTATTGCTTCCAAGGCAGGATAAATTTTCTGCTGTAATGTATATTTAATTCATAATATAATTCGTTAGATAATTCTCTTAGTCCCCAAGACATAAGTTTATTGGATATACCACCGGCTTAATTCTTCTAAAAAATATATTTTAAATTATAAAAAAAATTATTATATCTTTATAAAATCCCTCATCCATTCCGTACAAGATAATACTCTCATATCTAATATATGCATACATTTGTTGCCACTAAGCATATTGAAAGAGGGGGAAAAAAGTAAATTTACAGTATAAAGACAATGAATGTAAACCATTAAAGTGACAGCAACAACCATACCACACATTGGGTGAAAACAAATAAACTAACATTTTAATGATGCTGTCGATAAACGAAGGAATTTAATTAATTCCAAAATCGCATAAAAAAACCGATTATATGCACACAATTTATTTAAATGTAAAGAAATTCGATAAGAATCATTGATTTTAATGACATTTGAAAGTAATGTAAAATTGCGCCTGGCAAACATCGAGAGAACGAGAGGAAGCAAACGAAACCATCATTTACTTTTGATTAAGGACACTTAAAGGAATAATTAATGTCCTGCAGGGAGAAATGGAAAGCAATGTTCAATGATTGCGATTTAATTACGTATGCCTGTGGTCTAGGGAAATGTGGTAGCAGACCAACATCTGTAATGAATAAATATGTAATTATGCATGTCCTGCACTTAACTCAAGAGGGTGGTAATTACACTTTGAAAATTTCCATTCGATGTACCAATTTGAAGGATGTGTTCGAAGAAAATTAAATTGACATATATTCATTAATTCCTCTCTCTCTCTCTTATATGGATATATTATTGATGTTAAGGCATAGGCAACTCGATAACTAACTAACATTGTATCGACAAATATACAGAGATGTGATGCGAATGTAATTGAGGAATAAAGTGCTATTGGTAATTGATCAAGCTTCTTCTCCAAGTAGTTGATATATTTTCTCTAGATAGCTTTGATTCAATAGGGTTTCATTGGTCTAACACTTTTTGGTTCAAACACTTTGGATCTTCTAAACGTTGGAACTGCAGCTTAAGTTTAGCTCTGACTCTGGGTTGAAGCTGAACTACACTTCTGCATTTGAAACAATTTTCAATGGCAATTTGACTTTTTCGACTAGATCTTGTTTTAAACCGATTAGAGGGAGAAAAATGCATTTAACTTTAAGGTTAAGAACTTTCACAGGTTTTAGCCGTTTTTATACCCATCACCATTGAAAGGTGACATATAACAAATTTGTCATTCCGTTTGGAACACATCGAAATATCGAATCCCGACTACATGAAGTATATATTCTTGATTAGAGAAAAATTTTAAGACGATATAGACATGTCCGTCTGTCCATTGTAATCCGGCTACAATATTTAATAATGGCAATATCGTCCTGAAATCTGGCGCAGATTCGTTTTTTGTCTGCAAGTTGACCTGCCTGTGCAGATGGGCTATATCGGTCAAGGCTTTTATATAGGTCAAAAATAAACCATCGCTCCAATTTGGTGTCTTGGGCTTCTAGAAATAGTAGTTTTCATCCAATTTTACACGAAATTAGGAATCTAGAGGTATTTTTGGGCCACAAATAGGTGTGTCGTATATGGTGTGATTCCGCCCCATATAGACCGATCTCCCGATTTGATTTCTTGGATGTCTGAAATTTGGTACATGGTGTTAGTATATGGTCTTTAACAAACATGCAAAAATTGGTCCACATCGGACCGTAACCATATAAAGCCCCCATATAAACCGATCCCCAGATTTGGCTTGCGGAGCCTCTAAGAGAAGCAAATTTAATCCGATCCGGCTGAAATTTGGTACATGGTGTAACTATAGGGTCTCTAACAACTATCCAAATTTGGTCCACATTGGTTCATAATTATATATAGCCCCTATATACACCGATCCCCCGATTTGGCTTGCGGAGCCTCCGATCCGGCTGAAATTTGGTACATGGTGTTAGTATATGGTCTGTAACAACCATGCAAACTTTGCTTCACATCGGTCCATAATTATATATAGCCCCTATATAAACCGATCCCCAGATTTGACCTCCGGAGCCCCTGGGAAGAGCAAAATTCACCCGATCCGGTTGAAATTTGGTACGTGGTGTTAGTATATGGTCTCTAACAACCATCCAAAAATTGGTCCATACCGGTCTTAATTATATATAACGTCCATTTAAACCGATCCCCTGATTTGACCTCCGGAGCTATTGGAGGAGCAAAATTCATCCGACCCGGTTGAAATTTGGTACGTGGTAAAATTTGGTACATTGCGCTAGTATATGGCCTCTAATAACCATGCCCAAATTGGTTCATATCTGTCTATAGTTATATATAGCCGATCCCCAAAAATAATTTATCAAATTTTTATTTCTATAGAAAATTTTGTCAAAATTTTATTACTATAGAAAATTTTGTCAAAATGTTATTGCTATACAAAATTTTGTCAAGATTTAATTTTTATAGAAATTTTGTTTCAATTTTATTTCTATAAAAAATGTTGTCAAAATTTTATTTTTATAGAAATTTTGTCAAAATTTTATTTCTATAAAAAATTTTGTCAAAATTTTATTACTATACAAAATTTTGTCAAGATTTTATTTCTATAGAAAATTTTGTCAAAATTTTATTTCTATAAAAAATTTTATCAAAATTTTATTACTATACAAAATTTTGTCAAGATTTTATTTCTATAGAAAATTTTGTCAAAATTTTATCTCTATAGAAAGTTTTGTCAAAATTTTATTTCTATAAAAAATTTTGTCAAAATTTTATTACTATAGAAAATTTTATCAAAATTTTATTACTATAGAAATTTTTGTCAAAATTTTATTACTATAGAAAATTGTGTCAAAATTTTATTACTATACCAAATTCGGTGTTAAGAAGTTTTAACATACCTTGTCATCGGCAAGTGTTACCGCAACCCAAGTAATTCTATTGTGGATGTCAGTCTTTAGTACAAGTTTCTATGCAATCAATGGTGGAGGGTACATACGATTCGGCCTGTCCGAACTTACGGCCGTATATACTTGTGTATTATTTTGTGGTCGCTATGGATATAATTCCCATTCACTTCATTGTAACCCCCACATAAGCGCAGCCTTTTTAGTGAGTAGGCAGAATTCCAATAGACGGACAGGTCATTTGGTTTAGATCCGTCTATTCAAAAGGAGTTTACCACCATACGCATTCGTTTGCTTCCGTTTGCCTCAGCTTTTAGCTTGTTTCCGCACTAATTGTTTCGGCAATTAGCTTGCTTCCGCATTTGATTTCTTGGGTGTCTAGAAGCAATTTTTATCCGATTTGCAATACAAAAATCTTTATCCGATTTGTCGGAAATTGAAAATCTACAGCTATTTTAGGTCCACAAATAGGTGTGCCGAATATGATGTGCATCGGTCCATGTTTTGCTATAGCCCCCATATAGACAAATCTACCGGTTTGTCTTCGTGGGCTTCTAGAGATCGAAAACGATTTGCCTGAATTTGAAAATCTGGTGATTTTTTGGACCACAAATAAGTTTACCGAATATGGTGTGTATCGGTCCATGTTTTGCTGCAGCCCCCATATAGATCGCTCTCCCGATTTGATTTCTTAAGAGTCTAGATACGAAAATCTTTACCCGATTTGCCTGAATTAGGTCCACTTAGAAGTGTGCGAAATATTGTGTATATCGGTCCATGTTTGGATACAGCTCCCATATAGACCAATCTCCCGATTCGTTAATTAAGCGTCTTGGAATGCAAAGTTTTATCTGATTTTTTGTCATTTTAGAAAAAGGCTGCTTGCATTCATTTTGGTGCATGTCTGGCACATGAACGAAGTACCTCAAAAATGTGAAATGTGATGAACGGGTGATGAGCAACGTCGACACTTTCCGACCAAGCAAAAATAATAAAATAGCAGACTTTACTGTTTATGAACCGATTTATTTAAAAAATGAAGAAAAGGAGTTAACTAAGATATCCTTAAGGTGAAATATAATTCGCATATGCAAAACAATTTATTGACAGTTTATCGAATGAATTTGTATGTCAAAAGTAAGCTTGAAGTATTCTGTAACTTTATTGCATATGGGGGAATATGTTTCACAGTATAAAAGAAGTATATACGGCCGTAAGTTCGGCCAGGCCGAAGCTTATGTACCCTCCATCATGGATTGCGTAGAAACTTCTCCTAAACACTGCCATCCACAATCGAATTACTTAAGTTGCGGTAACGCTTGCCGATGGCAAAGTATCTTAAAACCTCCTAACACCATCTTCTAAATTGTATGTCCATATGTGGTATATATTAAATCAAAAAAGATCGATCCAATACGTATATAATTCAGTTTGACAAAGTAGACATAAAATTTTGACAAAATTTTCTACAGAAAGAAAATATTAAAAAATTTTCTATGGAAATAAAATTTTCAAAAAAATTTTCTATAGAAATAAAAATTTTGACAACATTTTCTATAGAAAGAAAATTTTGACAAAAATTTCTACGGAAATAAAATTTTAACAAAATTTTCTATAGAAATAAACTTTTGACAAAATTTTCTGTAGAAATAAAATCTTGGTCGATTATTTTTGGCTTGAGTGGCAAGGCGAATAAAATTTGAACAAAATTTTCTATAGCAATAAAATTTTGACAAAATTTTCTATAGTAATAAAATTTTGACAATGATGAAAATTTTATTATGAACCGAATAAAATTTTAACAAAATTTTCTCTAGAAATAAAATTTTGAAAACATTTTCTATAGAAATAAAATTTTGATAGATTATTTTTGGCTCTAGTGGCAACCATGATTATGAACCGATATGGACCAATTTTTGTGTGATTGGACCAATTTTGGTATGGTTGTTAGCGACCATATACTAACACTACGTTCCTACTTTGAACCGGATCGGATGAATTTTGCTCCTCCAAGAGGCACCGGAGGTCAAATCTGGAGAACGTTTCATATGGGGGCTATATATAATTATGGACCGATATGGACCATGTTCCACATTACAACCGGATTGGATGAAATTTGGTTCTCTTGGAGACTTCGCAAGCCAAATCTGGGGATCGGTTTATATGGGGGCTATATATAATTATGAACCGATGTGGACCAATTTTTGCACGGTTGTTAGAGACCATATACCAATATCATATACCAAATTTCAGGCGGATCTGATAAAATTTGCTTCTCTTTGAGGCTCCGCAAGCCAAATCTGGGATCGGTTTATATGGGGGCTATATATAATTATAAACCGATGTGGACCAATTTTTGCATGGTTGTTAGAGACCATATACCAACATCATGTACCAAATTTCAGCCGGATCGGATGAAATTTTCTTCTCTTTGAGGCTCCGCAAGCCAAATCTGGGAATCGGTTTATATGGGGGCTATATATAATTATGGACCGATGTGGGCCAATTTTTGCACGGTTGTTAGAGACCATATTCCAACACCATGTACCAAATTTCAGTCGGATCGGATGCAATTTGCTTTTCTTTGAGGCTTCGCAAGCCAAATCTGGGGATCGGTTTATATGGGGGCTATATATAATTATGGACCGATGGGAACCAATTTTTGCATGGTTCTTAGAGACCATATATCAACACCATGTACCAAATTTCAGCCGGATCGGATGAAATGGGCTTCTGTTAGAGGCTCCACAAGCCAAATCTGGGGATCGGTTTATATGGGGGCTATATATAATTATGGACCGATGTGGGCCAATTTTTGCATGGTTGTTAAAGACCATATACCAACACCATACACCAAATTTCCGCCGGATCGGATAAAATTTGCTTGTCTTAGAGCAATCGCAAGCCAAATTTGGGGGTCCGTTTATATGGGGGCTATACGTAAAAGTGGACCGATATGGCCCATTTTCAATACCATCCGACCTACATCGATAACAACTACTTGTGCCAAGTTTCAAGTCGATAGCTTATTTCGTTCGGAAGTTAGCGTGATTTCAACAGACGGACGGACGGACGGACATGCTTAGATCGACTCAGAATTTCACCACGACCCAGAATATATATCTTTATGGGGTCTTAGAGCAATATTTCTATGTGTTACAAACGGAATGACAAAGTTAATATACCCCCATCCTATGATGGAGGGTATAAAAAAAACATTTTGTTTAAACAAATTCTGCAAATATATATGATTGAAGCAGAATATGTTTGGGAGCATATGTTAAAGAGACGATTGTTTTTTTTGTGGATGTATGTGAAATAATTTTGTAGCAAATGCACTTTAAACTCACCAACAAATTCTCCCAATCACTACCACTTGTTTCTTGTAGATATTTTAACTCGTTTATAGTGTTCATAAAATTTATTTATTATTGGACAATTCGACATTCTAGTTATATAGAAAGATTTTATTGCATTTCAAAACTGATGTCCAAATTAACTTATGTTTATTTTAAAATAATAATTTTGTTGAACTTACAATTGTTTTATTTTGTACAATATTTTATTTTTTCTCGGTCTAAAATTTCATATCATTTCTTAAGAGCAAAAATAAATTTTGTCCAAATAATTTTGTTAATTTTTTTTTTGTACATTTCCTATGTAGGTTATGACATGGTCCCAATATGAAAAAAAAAAAACATTGAGAACAAATATGGTCAACTTGAAAATGCTTCCAAAATCTCATGCATGAGAGAAGACGAGTGAAACTCATAGTTGCTAACCACTAATTGCTTAAAAGTTTTGAATATGAAACTAACATCGAACTAATAACACTGGGTGCAAATAACGATACACTCACTGGCTTCGGTATATGTACGATGAAACGAAAGTGCAAATATATGAATGCATTTGTCCGCCAAGGACACATTTATGGTGAGGGGTAGTTTTGTTTATTTTTGCAATTTTCATGGAAAAAAGGAAATTTTCATACTAAGCTATACAGTGTGGTGAAGGAATGTAATATATCGAAATCCCCACACACAAGAGAATATTTTTTGTCTTCAATCACAGAAATGATAGTATCAATTATAAAATTAATTGAATGTAAATTAAAATATTATTGAACCAATTAAAAAATTATTTGATACAATTAAGTTTTGTGATTGATTTTTGTTACAATTAAAAAAAATTGTTGAATTAATTAAATTTTTGATTGAAGTTTTTTTAAACTCAATTAAACCTTTTTTTGTATGCAGGCATAAAGGCCCCACCCAGAGAAAGAATATGAGCATATGTTTCAATTAAAAATTTTGTTGAATCAATTAAATTTTTGATTGATTTTATATACGGCCGTAAGTTCGGCCAGGCCGAAGCTTATGTACCCTCCACCATGGATTACGTAGAAACTTTTTCTAAGCTCTGTCATTCACAATCGAATTACTTAATTTGCGCTAACGCTTGCCGATGGCAAGGTATCTTAAAACCTCCTAACATCATCTTCTAAATTGTATGTAAGTCCATACGTGGTATATATTAAATCAAAAAAGATCGATCAAATACGTATGTAAATCAGTTTGACAAAATAGACATAAAATTTTGACAAAATTTTCTACAGAAATAAAATTTTAACAAAATTTTCCATAGAAATAAAATTTTCACAAAATTTTCTACAGAAATAAAATTTTGACAAAAATTTTTATAGAAAGAAAATTTTGACAAAAATTTTTACAAAAATAAAATTTTAACAAAATTTTCTATAGAAATAAAATTTTGACAAAAATTTCTATAGAAATAAAATTTTGACAAAATTTTCTATAGAAATAAAATTTTGGTAGATTATTTTTGGCTTGAGTGGCAACCATGATTATGAACCGAATAAAATTTGAACAAAATTTTCTATAGAAATAAAATTTTGACAAAATTTTCTATAGAAATAAAATTTTGACAATGATGAAAATTTTATTATAAACCGAATAAAATTTTAACAAAATTTTCTATAGAAATAAAATTTTGACAAAATTTTCTATAGAAATAAAATTTTGGTAGATTATTTTTGGCTTGAGTGGCAATCATGATTATGAACCGATATGGACCAATTTTGGTGTGACTGGAGATCGGCTATATATAACTATAGACCGATATGGACCAATTTTGGTGTGATTGGAGACCGGATATATATAACTATAGACCGATATGGACCAATGGGGGCTATATATAATTATGGACTGATATGGACCAAATCTTGCACGGTTGTTAAAGATCATATACTAACACCATGTTTCAAATTACAACCGGATTGGATGAAATTTGCTTCTCTGGGAGACTTCGCAAGCCAAATCTGGGGATCGGTTTATATGGGGGCTATATATAGAGACCCTTTTAATGGTCCTCAAATACCTCTAGGTTTTTAATTTCAGACAAATTGGATAAAAACTAAGGTTTTTTATAAGCCCAAGACACCAAATCGGGAAATCGGTTTATATGGGAACTATATCAAAACTTGGACCGATATAGCCCATCTTCGAACTTGACCTGCCTGCAAACAAAAAACGAATCTGTGCCAAATTTCAGGACGATAGTGCCATTATTGAAGGCTGTAGCTTGATTACAACAGACAGACAGACGGACATACGGACATGATGCTTATATCGTCTTAGAATGTCTCCCTGATCAAGAAATCGATATTTCGATGTGTTACACACGGAATGACAACCTTATTATACCCCCATTCTATGATGGTGGGTATAAAAAATAAATAAATTGAGAAACGATATCGAAAATATGAAGTAAATATATATTTATTATACCTTAAATTAAAGCTTGAGATGCTAGAGATTTTAAGGTAAAAAATAAATATTCACTTCATATTTTCCATATCGTTTCACAATTTATTTCATATTGGGGTACAACTTTTTTTTTTTTTTTTGCTCACTGTATGTATGTTGTTTTAGAGATGTCGGTTGTCCCTTCTATGTGGCACTCTTAATCTTTGTACTGCCCTCAATATTGTCTGTCATAAAAAAATCGGGATATAAAAAATCATTAAAGTTTCAACAAGGAGTGTTTTTAGATGGATTCTACTCTTTCCAAAGTTTATATTTAGCATAAAATTCTAAGGGAAAATGAAACGGAAAATTTCCGATTTAATCACCTAAAATTTAACTCTATGGAATATTCGCTTGCATATCTTTTTTCCGATTTTTGTTTGTCTTTTCATGAGAACAACACAAAAGATATATGAAGGATAATATTGCTTTCCATTTATAACCATTTAAGAAAAAGATTTTTGTGTCAAATTCAATTAGGTTGTAATTTTTCATATGACTTTGCTCTTTTTCACGGGAATTTCTTTTAACCTTTTACGTTTTTGTCAGACCTGTTGCTTACAAGTGATTCGTTACAAACCATATGGACACATTTTTTGAGATAGAGTAGAAATAAGCAAAAATTAAGGTAAAATATCATTCAATATGGAGACGAATCATTTACATCTGTTGTCGAAGGTTTTCAAAAAGGTTTACGTGCACAGAAAAAAATATCACCAAAATATTTCCAATTAAAAAGTTAATTGAAGCTGAAAATGTTTTCAATTAATAAATTAATTTATACAATTAACTTTTTAATCATGATAGAAACATTAAGTTAAATAAGTTAATGAATGACAATTTTAAAATTTTTAATTAAAAAATTAATTGATACAATTAACTTTTTAATCAAATTTTTAATTTTTAATTTAAAATGTATTTCAAACAATCATTTGTTAATCCAAATAAAACCCCAAGACAATTCAGAAAGTAATTAAAAATAGTTACCTTTTTTAATTAATAAATTAATTGAGTTTTGCAATCAACATCAATTAAATTTTTAATTGAATCAATTAAAAAATTAATTGAAACTTGCTGAAAAAATCAATTAAATTTTTAATTAAGAATTTTTTCTATGCCCAATTAAAACTGTGATGGATACTATCATTTTCGTGATTGAAGACATTTCAATTAAAAAATTAATTGGATCAATTAATTTGGTGATTGAATCAGAAAATTTTTTTTTGTGTGTGGGAGATACCATAGGTGCATAGAAAACTAAAAAAAAAAACATTTCCATTGACGTAGCTAGCCTGGAAATTTTACAAAAAAATATCAATATAATTTAAAAAAAGATTCATTCACACAAATATGTTCAAATAATTTTAATGTGCCCCAAATTTAAATCGAATTAGTTTAGTTAAATCGAATTACATTAGTTAAATTAGCTGTAAAAAAAATTAAGCTGTATGCTTAATTTATATATAAATTAAGCATAAAGATTTACTAAATTCGTATTTCCCACAACACAGTTTATTATTTCTTTAAATTTGTAAATTTTGTAAATCATGAACATCGTAAAGGGTGATACGGTCAAAATTTGGTCAAGGGAAAACGCGTGTAAATCGGTGAAATCGTTTATTTAAAAAATCAAATTAAATTTCTTTTTCAAGTTCAATTAGTATAAAATTCAGGAAAAATATTCAGTTAGGCTTCCGCTTTTCCAAATCCGAATTGCCGGGCCGCACGCTTGACACCTGCCATCAGATTTTGTACAGCCATCTTGTCCACCTTCTTCGCCGCAGAAAGCCAGTTTGCCTTGAACTGCTGCTCGTCCTTAGCAGTTTTTTTGGTCTTCTTTAGGTTCCGCTTGACAATAGCCCAGTATTTCTCAATTGGGCGGAGCTCTGGCGTGTTGGGAGGGTTCTTGTCCTTGGGAACCACCTGCACGTTGTTGGCGGCGTACCACTCCATGGCCTTTTTACCGTAATGGTAAGATGCCAAATCCGGCCAAAACAGTACGGAACAACCGTGTTACTTCAGGAAAGGCAGCAGACGTTTATTCAAACACTCTTTCGCGTAAATTTCTTGGTTGACAGTCCCGGAAGCTATGAAAATGCTGCTTTTCAAGCCACAGGTACAGATGGCTTGCCAAACCAGATATTTCTTTGCGAACTTGGACAGTTTTATGTGCTTGAAAATATCTGCTACCTTTCCCCTTCCTTTTGCCGTATAAAACTCCTGTCCCGGAAGCTGCTTGTAGTCGGCTTTGACGTAGGTTTCGTCGTCCATTACCACGCAGTCAAACTTCGTCAGCATCGTCGGGGATCGCGCTTTGGCCGTCGTATTTTGTTTATCATCGCGATTTGTAGTCACTACCTTCCTGTAAGTCGATAGTCCGGCTCGTTTTTTGGCTCAATGCACGGTTGTAGACGATACACCCAGTTTATTTGCGGCATCTCGGAGAGAGAGGTTAGGGTTTCGCTTGAAACTACCGGCAACTCTCTTTGTCGTCTCAGCGGCTTCCGGTTTTCGATTGCCCCCTCGATCCAGACTTCCTGGCTGTCGACAAACGTTCCCCAAACACTTTAATTACATTTGTAACGGTTGATTTGGCAACTGTTAGCGATTTTGCCAGCTTTGCGTGCGAGTAGCTCGGATTTTCGTGATGCGCGAGCAAAATTTTGATACGCTGCTCTTCTTGCTTGGACGGCATTTTGACAACTGAAGAGTGAATTCCAAAATCAAAATAGGAGCAACATTCTACACACACACCTTCAAAATGAGGGGTGTTCAGGTTTCATTAAATGCAAAATTGAAATAAATACGTCAAGTTTATATTGACCAAATTTTGACCGTATCACCCTTAGGACCTAACTCCCGAATTTATTTCTAGGACTTCTGACTACAAATAGGTCAGCCGCATATGGTATGTGTCGACCCATGTTTTAGTATAGCCTCCACATTTAACTCCTTGGGCTTCTAGAAACCGTAGTTTTTATCCGATTTGCACAAAAATGTAAATATACTGGAATTTTAGACCGTTAAAAATCTGTATCGCATTTATTTTTACCGGTTCATTTGGCAAGACATCGATAAAGACCGATTTAACTTCGTGAGGGTACACCCAAAGAAAAAATATTTTCCTCCGGAATGAAATTTTAGACAAACGAAATTCCCCTTTCGTATAAAGTATTTTCATTTAGAGCAAACTAATCCGAATTTTTGATAAGCTATTCAACGATTGTCTCTAAAATTTGTGTCAAAAGAATACTTTGTTTGTCGAAAATTTCGTTTCTCAGAAAAGAAAACACTTCTTTCAGGGTATAGCAGGTGCACTGACTATGAAAATTGCTTGAAACTGAAAGTAAAATTTCCAGATTTTACTCATCGTATTCATTTAAATAATGACGGAAAAAATCTACAACTTTAAGATTTCAAATCAAGGCGTTATTTCATCATATACACGATATGTTTATGATTTCTCTAAAACTCATACAAAATTGGTTTTCATAAATCCAGAATCTGATCTGGTCTTCATAGGTAGAATTTTTAAATTTTTTCTTCGGATAGCGTACTAGTTGAACTGATTTGCTTGGGAGAAAATTTGTCATCAAACCCCCTAAAATTCTATATATTTTCAAGTAACCCGCTACGACAGAATTTTCAAAGTAAACTATTATATTTCATTCATGGTGGTGGGTATTTAAAATTCGGCCCGGCCGAACTTGCTGCTGTACATACTTGTTCTATATACCACTGCTGCCTTCAATTAGCAGGTTTATTGCACATCTCATTTAAAAAAATTAGAACATAAAATATCCATAAGAATACAATATATTAAGAATTTACCTTAATATTACCTTAATTGGTGTAAATAACTGAGCCCTCTTTCTGTCTCTATTTAATAAGGGTATACACATATATCAACATGTACATATTTTGTCCCTCCCTAAAAGTTTTACTTTTGTCATGTTTTAATGTCATAGTCGTATCTTCCTAACAAAAAAAAAATTAATATACTTGTACATCATCTTGAACCCTTTTCAAATGGTCATAAAATTTAATTGGTTTCCATTTCTGATGGTATGATGTCAGTTAAGGATGTCCTTCATTCACTGGTTTTCAGATCATTCACACTCAAGCATAAACACATTTCTATCCATTAAAAGGATAACAACTCATAGTCTACACAACGACACATCATTAGGCAATCTCTTTTTCATCATTCCAATAGTTTAATGGTAAATTCCAATGAATTTTATAGAACCAACATTTATGTTGTATTTCACATCTATTTTCAGAAGATTATGTTGAATGTTTACGTTTTATTTCCACAAATTTTTCTCGCATACAAGAAATTTTATTTTTCTTTTGTTTTTATGGCAAAATATGGCCTTTGTTAGTGAACTTTTCAACCTCTGCACTCAAGAGTTTTCCAAAAAGTTTTAGCAATAATACACTCATGTGCTCTGACATTGTGACTTAGAGATGCGGCAATAACTTTCGTGTATGAGACAATCCATAATTTTGATTACCAGAAGAGTATAGGCACATTTTAAATCACAACCAATGAAGCGGTTTAGGGGCTACTTTGGACATTTTCATATAACAGGTTGGATGATAAGCCCGGTCTAACAAAGCAAAATACATTTTTGTTTTCAAAATTCGTTTTTATTATTCATCATAGTTCCCTTCAAGAGCAATACAACGATTAGAACGACCTTCCCATTTTTTTTATACCATTTTGGTAGTACTCTTCGGTTTTGCCTCAAAATAGGCCTCAGTTTCGGCGATCATCTCTTCATTGCAGCCAAATTTTTTCCCTGCGAGCATCCTTTTGAGGTCTGAGAACAAGAAAATTCGCTAGGGGCCAGATCTGGAGAATACGGTGATGGGGAAGCAATTCGAAGCCCAATTCATGAATTTTTGTCATCGTTCTCAATGACTTGTGGCACGGTGCGTTGTCTTGGTGGAACAACACTTTTTTCTTCTTCATATGGGGCCGTTTTGCCGCGATTTCGACCTCAAACGCTCCAATAACGCCATATAACAGTCACTGTTGATGGTTTTTCCCTTCTCAAGGTAATCGATAAAAATTATTCCATGCGCATCCCAAAAAACAGAGTCCATTACTTTGCCAGCGGACTTTTGAGTCTTTCCACGCTTCGGAGACGGTTCACCGGTCGCTGTCCACTCTGCCGACTGTCGATTGGACTCAGAAGTGTAGTGATGAAGCCATGTTTCATCCATTGTCACATATCGACGGAAAAACTCGGGTATATTACGAGTTAACAGCTGCAAACACCGCTCAGAATCATCAACACGTTGTTGTTTTTGGCCAAATGTAAGCTCGCGCGGCGGCCATTTTGCACAGAGTTTCCGCATATCCAAATATTGATGAATGATATGACCAACACGTTCCTGTGATATCTTTAAGGCCTCTGCTATCTCGATCACTTAATTTTACGGTCATTCAAAATCATTTTGTGGAGTTGTTTGATGTTTTCGTTGGTAACCACCTCTTTCGGGCGTCCACTGCGTTCAACGTCTTCCGTGTTCATTTCACCACGCTTGAATTTTGCATACCATTCAATTATTGTTGATTTCCCTGGGGCAGAGTCCGAAAACTCATTATCAAGCCAAGTTTTTGCTTCCACCGTATTTTTTCCCTTGAGAAAACAGTATTTTATCAAAACACGAAATTCTTTTTATTCCACCTTTTTCACAATAACAAAAGTTGTTTCACAAAAGACGCTCTATCTCACAAACTAATTCACTTACAGACGTCAAATTTTGACACGAATCATTTGAAGGTTGGTACTATATAAAATTAATATGCATTTAATACTAGCGATGCCATCTATATGTCAAACCGGGGACTTATCAGCCAACCTGTTATGATCACATAGAAGATGAACATGAGATTCCAAAACGAAATATCAACGCTTAATTTCATAATTTCAATTCATTTACTAGGATTTTGGCTTAGATTGCAGATGTTGGGAGAATGAACGGAAATACAAAACATGATGAACCTTAAAAGGATATAATCGGAGTTGGTGTAATGACAAATGTGGCAACAACCCAGCAGAAAATATTGCATCCCCGGATGCTGTAGTGTAAGGGAAACTATCATGACATTAGCTTACACAATTGCTTCCATCATGCAAGATTCCTGTGGGCGAGGGTCCACTAAAATGTGATACAATCATCATTAACATACACAACTGCCAATAGGAAGCAATATGGATGCAAAATAAATACTTCTTTGCCTTACGATAAAACTATATTTCATGCATGTCGTATGCAATAAATTATTGCGCAAAAGTAAGTTAAAATCGTTTGTCATTTGTTAAGAAAATTTCTTTCCAATTTTAAGTATGTTACTTTCATACATACTTGTTGAGCATTCTAAATGCGCTAAATAATTTCGTATAGCTTCCTATGCATGAGAAATTTTCTGCTGGGAATCCATGGTTGTATACCTGAGATGGCCTTAGCTGCCAAGTGTGACATTCTGACGTCAGTAAAGAGGCCAATTCTGACATCTGTGTCTATAGAATGCAACATAGAAATTTTACAATGGGTCTTTGGGAAACTGGGGCAATGAAGAACACCTCCAATCAGAACCTTGTAGATGATACTGAACTTAAGACCTATAGAGGTTTAGATCGTTCAGCGAAGGTGCCATGCCTGTGATTAGATTGAAGATGTTGGGAGAATGGACAGAAACACGAAACTTGAAGCACCATCAAAGGATAATAATAGAGACAGGAAATAGCTGTTACACCAATGGATCGAAGAAAGGTTAGAGGACGGGATTGCACGTACTCGTATATGTAGAGAACCCAGACACCGACATTTTACTCCAATTCCTTGCAGGCAAAAATGTATGCCATTAAGGAATGTGTTAAATGGTTCGGAAACAATACGAGTAGAGTGATCAAAACCGGTGGACCGGTTTTTCGTTTTGCACCGATTGTCGGTTATGTATAAAATCACATTTTCGGTGGACCGGTAGAACCGGCGTTTTTAATATCATAAAAACCGGTTTTCGGTTTTTTATTTTCAATCTAAACTGAAATGATGAAACATCCAGAATGTATTTTCTGTGCACTTCCAATTCGTCGTGAACACTTCCAATATAGTATTCGTCCAAAATGTCAAATAAAATACGTTGTTATACCCTCCACCATAGGATGGGGGTATATTAACTTTGTCATTCCGTTTGTAACATATCGAAATATTACTCTAAGACCCCATAAAGTATATACACGGATGAAAAAGACTGTTTTTCAAAATAGCCTATAAACATATATGTGTTTAGTAGCTTGGAGCGCTATTTAACAGGGAGCGATATTGAATTAAGTTGGTGGTTGTTGCTTGTTATTGCAAAATTAACATTTTATTTTTCCTTGGGCAATTGATCAGCTACTTCTTTGATCCTTACAAACTGTGTGGTCCGCTGTTCGAATCCCCGTCCGGCAAAAGGTAAAATTAAAATAAAAAAAATCATACAATTGAATAATTTCTTCTACAATGTTTGTATTACAGAAAAAGATGCTAAGAACTAAAAAATCTCGTGGAAGTGAGAAAGATGTGGGGGAATATATAATTGGGCAGAAACAAAATTTTGAGCATTCAGGTCGAAAACCTATGTTGTTAGCACCTATATTACCTGTTTATTTTCATAAGTCATTATGATTGTAAATAAATAAATAAATAAATAAATAAAATTTTGAGCACAATATTGTTTGGGAGAATTTTTTTTAGCATATAATATTTTTGGGTGCAAAATACTTCCAAACTTATTATATGTTCACATAATAACATATTGTTTTTTGGAAAACAACATTATTGAATTTGGATGCAAAAATACAAAATGTTTTGGAAATTAGACTACCAAACATATATTGTTTAGACCAATATGCTTTCAAACATATTATATATTGGAAGAGATCAAACATATAAATGTTTGGGTAATACCCAAAAATATATATGCTTGAAGCAAAATATGTTTGGGAGTATATGTTACAGAAGCGATTTTTTGTGAGCGTGTATATTCTGGGTCGTGGTGAAATTCTGAGTCGATCTGAGCATGTCCGTCCGTCCGTCCGTCTGTTTACATAACGCTAACTTCCGAACGAAACAAGCTATCGACTTGAAACTTGGCACAAGTAGTTGTCATTGATGTAGGTCGGATGGTATTGCAAATGGGCCATATCGGTCTACTTTTACGCATAGCCCCCATATAAACGGACCGCCAAATTTGGCTTGCGATTGCCCTAAGAGAAGCAAATTTCATCTGATCCGCCTGAAATTTGGTACATGGTGTTAGTATATGGTCTCTAACGACCATGCAAAATTGGTCCATATCAGTCCACTTTTACGTATAGCCCCCATATAAACGGACCCCCAAATTTGGCTTGCGATTGCTCTAAGAGAAGCAAATTTCATCCGATCCGGCTGAAATTTGGTACATGGTGTTAGTATATGGTCTCTAACAACCATGCAAAAATTGGTCCATATCGGTCCATAATTATATATAGCCTCCATATAAACCGATCCCCCGATTTGGCTTGCGGAGCCTCAAAGAGAAGCAAATTTCATCCGATCCGGCTGAAATTTGTTGCATGGTGTTGGTATATGTTCTCTAATAACCATGCAAGAATTGGTCCATATCGGTCCATAATTATATATAGCCCCCAATTAAATCGATCCCCAGATTTGTCCTCCGGAGCCTCTTGGAGGAGCAATATTCATCCGATCCAGTTGAAATTTGGAACATGGTGTTAGAATGTGGTCTCTAACAAACACGCAAGAAGTGGTCCATATCGGTCCATAATTATATATAGCCCCCATATAAACCGTTCCCCAGATTTGATCTCTGGAGCCTCTTGGAGGAGCAAAATTCATCCGATCCGGTTGAAATTTGCAACGTGGTGTTAGTATAAGGCCGCTAATAAAAATGCCAAAATTGGTCTATAGTTATATATAGCCGATTCCCAATCACACAAAAATTGGTCCATATCGGTTCATAATCATGGCTGCCACTCGAGCCAAAAATAATCTACCAAAATTTTATTTTTATAGAAAACATTGTCAAAATGTTATTTCTATAGAAAATTTTGTCAAAATTTTATTTCTATAGTAAAATTTTTCCAAATTTTATTTCTATAGAAAATTTTTTCCAAATTTTATTTCTATAGAATATTTTGTCAAAATTTTACTTCTATAGAAAATGTTGTCAAAATTTTATTTCTATAGAAAATTTTTTCCAAATTTTATTTCTATAGAAAATTTTATCAAAATTGTACTTCTATAGAAAATGTTGTCAAAATTTTAATTTGTCAAAATTTTATTCCTATAGAAACTTTAAACTTAATTATATACGTAATTAATCGGCCTTTTTTAGTTTAATATATACCACGTATGGACTATGAGGTATATATTACGGTGTTAGGAAGTTTTAAGATACCTTGCCATCGGCTTCATTAGAAGTTTCTACTCAATCCATGGTGGAGGGTACATAGGCTTCGGAATGGCCGAACTTACGGCCATATATACTTGTTTTTCTGAAGAAAGCCCAGAGATATTTCAGTAAAGTATAAGCAAATCGTCCTTGTTCATCTAGGAGCGTATATTTTGTCAAACAAAATTTCTTACGTTATTAGTATTTGACTTAATTTGGTGTATCTTTCTGTAGAAAAAGAGCTCTGCGTGTGAATATTTTGAAAAACAGCAAAGTGATTGTTCGAAAGCCAGATGCAGCATATACAAGAAAATTTTTAGTTGTCTTCAACATCGTCGTTAATATAGGTTAGGTTAGGTTATGTGGCAGCCCGATGTATCAGGCTCACTTAGACTATTCAGTCCATTGTGATACCACAGTGGTGAACTTCTCTCTTATCACTGAGTGCTGCCCGATTCCATGTTAAGTTCAATGACAAGGGACCTCCTTTTTATAGCCGAGTCCGAACGGCGTTCCACATTCCAGTGAAACCACTTAGAGAAGCTTTGAAACCCTCAGAAATATCACCAGCATTACTGAGGTGGGATAATCCACCGCTGAAAAACTTTTTGGTGTTCGGTCGTAGCAGGAATCGAACCCACGACCTTGTATATGCAAGGCGGGCATGCTAACCATTGCACCACGGTGGCTCCCATCCACCGTCGTTAATATAAGATTTCAGAAATATTCACAAAAAGCAAATGGAACCAAAAAATAAACAAAATCCAACATTTTAATGTTTATCTACGGTATTGTTACCGCAATTACAGCCAAGGAATATAATGTTTACATTAAAACATTGAAGTTGTTTCCTTCATTAATATTAAATTAAGCTTTTTTGCTACTTTTGGGAAAAAACCGGTTGGACCGGTTATTTAATTTTTAAAACACCGCCCACCGGTGTTTGAAAATTGGTTCGGTTTTTTAGAACCGAGAAATTCCGACTTTCAAAAAAACCGGTTTTTTGGTTACTCTAAATACGAGGCCCGCAAAACGTTAAGGTTTTCACAGATTTTCAGAGAACAATGAAGGCAATTGCTGACATTAAGCTTCGATCTCTAACAGTATGTTATTGGAATGCAAAAGCATTGTCAACGCATACTCGGAATATGGCATCGGAATATTTGCATCATAGGGGTGCCAGGACACGCCAGACTAAGAGGAAACGTAAAGGCAAATTAACTGGCGATAAGAGCTGGGGCAGATGGGAAAATTAACCTAGAAAACACAAAGCCAATAGACGCAACGCGGGATGGAAAAATTAGCGGAGGAGATAAATAAAGCGATGTAGATTTATGCAATGAAAATACTATGGAGTGACCTATATAAGAACAAGTATATCCGGCTATAAATTCGGCCAGGCCGAATCTTTTGTACCCTTAACCATGGATTGCGTAGAAACTTCTACTAAAGACTGTCTTCTAACATCGAATTACTTGGGTAACACTTGCCGATATTAAGGCAGAGAGAATAAAAACACAAGAGGACGAAAATTTCTCTTCTACAAAAACAACAAATGTCAACCATATAGATGTCGCACAATGCCTGCAGCTTTGGTATTATATAATAATTTCAAATTGTCTGCCAAACAAATTAATGGAATGAAAACATTTATAAAAAAGAACATTTGTTACTATAAAGTAGGTTTTAAATCCTATATTCTTTACGTTTCCTAAAGTCGGTAGAGAACTGAACTGGGTGACGCCGACGCAAACTGTATGATATTTGAGAGAAGCGCCGACAAAAACTGAATGATATTAGAGAAATTTTCCTCATGGCTGCCACCTACTGACGCAGTTTCGCTTCACAGTTTCGTTCTCTTGTGTTTTTATTCTCTCTGAACAAGGCACCTTAAAACTTCTATAGTCTATAAATAATTATGAACCTATATGAATGAATTTTTATACGGTATTTAAAGGACCAACTGATCGGATGAAATTTGCTTTTGCAGGAAGTCTAGGCAATCAAATGTGAGGTTAAATTTATATGAGGGCTATATATAATTATGAACCGATATGGACGAATTTTTGCTTGTTTATTAGAGGGCGTAGAATTGCGTTCCAAATTTCATACGGATCTGACGAAAGTTGCTATTCCCAAATCCTCCGCAGGCCAAATCTAGGGTTCGGTTTATATGGGGACTATACCTAAAAGTGGTCCGATTTGGCCCCAATACCCTCGGATCGACATCAATAACTAATACTTGTCCCTATTTGCAAATCCATAGCTTCTTTCGTTCGGAAATTAACGTGATCTCAAATGACGGTCTAATTCGAAACTTTAGTCAAATCGGCTTAGGTCCAGTTTTGGGTCGTTTCTACTCATATTAATAGAAGTCGATCCAAATTTAGATATAGGTTAGGTTAGGTCCGATGCATCAGGCTCATTTAGACTATTCAGTCCATTGTGATATCACATTGGTGATCTCAAATGACAGTCTAATTCGAAACTTTAGTCTAATCGGCTTAGGTCCAGTTTTTGCGTCGTTTCTACTCACTTTAATAGAAGTCCGTCCAAATTTAGATATATGTTAGGTTAGGTCCGATGCATCAGGCTCATTTAGACTATTCAGTCCATTGTGATATCACATTGGTGATCTCAAATGACAGTCTAATTCGAAACTTTAGTCTAATCGGCTTAGGTCCAATTTTTGGGTCGTTTCTACTCACTTTAATAGAAGTCCGTCCAAATTTAGATATAGGTTAAGTTAGGTCCGATGCATCAGGCTCATTTAGACTATTCAATCCATTGTGATATCACATTGGTGAACTTCTCTCTTATCACTGAGTGCTGCCCGATTCCATGTTAAGCTGAATGACAAGAGACCTCCTTTTTATAGCCGAGTGCGAACGGCGTTCCACATTGCATTGAAACCACTTAGAGAAGCTTTGAAACCCTCAGAAATGTTACCAGCATTACTGAGGTGGGATAATTCACCGCTGAAAAACTTTTTGGTGTTCGGTCGAAGCAGGAATCGAACCCACGACCTTGTGTATGCAAGGCGGGCATGCTAACCATTGCATCACGGTGGCTCCCTAAATTTAATTAAAATTCAGTTATAGCATTCATATATATATTTTTCGATATGTACTTATATGAGCCCAGTGGCTGGAATTCAAGCGTGATAGTGGGGTTGCTTAATATTTGGCTGGAAAACCATAAGTGGCTATCATTATAGCCCTGCAGTATTTACACGCAGAGAAGGAATATGATCACCTCAAACATGTTTCAAGAGCAAAATGTTATTTTTGTATGGTGACCATGTAACATATTTGTCACTAAAATTTTATGTTCTCGTCAAATATAACCTGCTTTCCGAAATCAGATACATGATTTGCGACAAAATAACATGGTTGCCATGTTACATGGTCACCACCCAAAAATAATATTTTGCTCTTAAAACATGTTTGAGGTGATCATATTCCTTCTCTGGATGTAGATGTGTAAAAAGCTTCTCTTTATCTTACCGTTACTGTGATACTGAGCCAAGAAATTCGCACGAATTTGTTTTTCTCCAACGAGAAGCCATCCAATCATTAAGCCGATTTTGAACCAGAACTAAAATGCCACCAATGGTAATGATGTGGGCCGCCGTAACAGCCGATTGTAGCTTATTATATTATAGGAAAAATGTTCTAAAGACACTATTGAAGCCCTGAACATTGCAACAGGACTCAGTACCTTTCCACTCAGCATCCGTCAACCTTAAATGCCTTAAAATGAAATTTTCTCGAATCCTTTCTACCGCACAATGACCACCAAAATCTCCGGATTTCAATCCGTTGGGCTGTTGCAATTGGCATGGGGCATTTTAGAGAGTGAAGTTGGCAATAAAATACATAAAGTGTCTATCATATTAAGGCATTGCTTCACCGAGAATGGGTTAAAATGCCGCAGAGTTAATTTCGTGGCTTTGTCGCCCGTTTGAAGGTCATAAAGGGATATACGGTCAAAATTTGGTCAATATAAACTTGACGTATTTCTTTCAATTTTGCATTTAAAAAATCTGAACACCCCTCATTTTGAAGGTGTGTGTGTGTATAGAATGTTGCTCCTATTTTGATTTTGGAATTCACTCTTCAGTTGTCAAAATGCCGTCCAAGCAAGAAGAGCAGCGTATCAAAATTTTGCTCGTGCATCGCGAAAATCCGAGCTACTCGCACGCTAAGCTGGCAAAATCGCTAAAACTGCCAAATCAACCGTTACAAATGTAATTAAAGTGTTTGAGGAACGTTTGTCGACAGCCAGGAAGTCTGGATCGGGGGGAAATCGAAAACCGGAAGCCGCTGAGACGACAAAGAGAGTTGCTGGTAGTTTCAAGCGAAACCCTAACCTCTCTCTCCGAGATGCCGCAAATAAGCTGGGTGTATCGTCTACAACCGTGCATCGAGCCAAAAAACGAGCCGGACTATCGACTTACAAGAAGGTAGTGACTCCAAATCGCGATGATAAACAAAATACGACGGCCAAAGCGCGATCCCGGAGGCTGTATACGACGATGCTGACGAAGTTTGACTGTGTGGTATTGGACGACGAAACCTACGTCAAAGCCGACTACAAGCAGCTTCCGGGACAGGAGTTTTATACGGCAAAAGGAAGGGGAAAGGTAGCAGATATTTTCAAGAACATAAAACTGTCAAAGTTCGCAAAGAAATATCTGGTTTGGCAAGCCATCTGTACCTGTGGCTTGAAAAGCAGCATTTTCATAGCTTCCGGGACTGTCAACCAAGAAATTTACGTGAAAGAGTGTTTGAATAAACGTCTGCTGCCTTTCCTGAAGAAACACGGTTGTTCCGTACTGTTTTGGCCGGATTTGGAATCTTGCCATTACGGTAAAAAGGCCATGGAGTGGTACGCCGCCAACAACGTGCAGGTGGTTCCCAAGGACAAGAACCCTATCAACACGCCAGAGCTCCGCCCAATTGAGAAATACTGGGCTATTGTCAAGCGGAACCTAAAGAAGACCAAAAAAACTGCTAAGGACGAGCAGCAGTTCAAGGCAAACTGGCTTTCTGCGGCGAAGAAGGTGGACAAGGTGGCTGTACAAAATCTGATGGCAGGTGTCAAGCGTGAGGCCCGGCAATTCGGATTTGGAAAAGCGAAAGCCTAACTGAATAATTTTCCTGAATTTTATACTAATTGAACTTGAAAAAGAAATTTAATTTGATTTTTTAAATAAACGATTTCACCGATTTACACGCGTTTTCCCTTGACCAAATTTTGACCGTATCACCCTTTAGTTCGTGCCAAAAGTATCCAATTCGAACAAATCTAATCCGATTGTCAATTTTTATGTTATTTCCGTAATTTTTTGCTTTTTAAATAATAAAATAAAAAATAGAGCGCTTTACTTTAGTGCATTACAGATCAGCCACTCTGCATATCTACATGGTTTAAAGAAAAAATTTTACGATCATCCTATATGGACAAATTACGCGTCGCTATTCCTCTGATCTTCAACTTTTTACTTGCTTCACGTGTTATACAAATGGGTTGATTGTCTTCAAAAACAGACTACAATTGATGACAACATATGCTTAACTTTTCGGTATTCGGTATCTAAGTATTTAAAGATCCTATTATTACCCGATTCTCCCTTTTTAATATGGAGTGACTCATGCTTTCTGCATTTACAACTTTGTGAGACCATAAAGAATATACAGAATATTACAACACCAAGCAGGACGAGGCAAGGTCAAGTCCATGATATACTGACAGAAATAAACTGCAGGATCACCCACTCACTATTAACGGTAGGCTCCTATACTCTGGCAGGGCAAAACATTAAAAGCATAAACATCAAAGCTTTTATTACAAATTGCCAAGCATTTTTTGTTGGCCTCCTCGTTTTTTTTATTTCCTCACTGTTGATGGCTGTGGATTTTTGTTCTTTTGGTTGATTTTTGCTCTGTTTGCTCTTTGTCCTGAAAACATAGGGGAATACATACAATTACATACAATTCTATATACCTTCACATATAGCCGAACACAGACAATAAAACAATTCCTGTTTATGGCTACATGATGAATTCTCATGACCCCAAACGAATACGGAATAAGGAGGTGAAGAAAACGAGAATGACAGTAATGGTGATACCACCATCGATACTGATGAGGCCAATCTAGATGATGATGGCACGTATATAGAGCTTTATGTAAAACATCGAGCTTTGGCATAGGTTATTGCAATCATGGTACTGATAGCAGATCTAAGGACTGTTGTATATAAACAGGTTTCTGGTAAACGATGTCCAAAGTCATAAAAACGGTGTCTAAGGGCAAACGGAAACTGTAAAGGGATTTCTAATAAAAATGAATTTCCTTAAACAGAGGCATCAGTGAATGAAAGTCAATCACTCAACAAATTAGCCATAACCTACCGAAAATAGGTAATAAATTCCCAAAGCAAAACTCTTCCATATCCATTAATGACCACTTCCGATTTTGTGAGCAAAGGAAAACATTTTTGTTTTTATTTATGGCAATATATTTTAATTTAAGTATGCAAACAAAAATGATCTTAAATAGAAGACACGCTCAAGAAAAAAAAAGTGAACCCATCAGGAAAGAAAATGTGGGCTATTATTAGAAAATTTTAAGTAAACAATAACAAAATGCAAGTATATACGGCCATGAGTTCCGCCAGGGCGAATCTTATGAACCCTCCACCACCGATTGCGTAGAACGTTCTACAAAAGACTGTGTCATCCACCATCGAATTACTTGGGTTGTGGTATAATTTGCCGATGGCATGGTATTTTTTTTTGAGTAGCATATACTGACATCATGTATTAAATTTCAACCTGATCGAAATTTTCTACTCCAAGCAATTCCGCAAGCCAAATCTGGGGTTCGGTGTATATGGGAACTATATCTGAAAGTGGTTCGTGGCGGACAACAAACAGAATGACAAAGTTAATAGACCACATCCTATGGTAGGGTGTACAAATCCTATGTTTGTTTATTTATTTGTTTGTTTGTAAGTTTTGAGTAAGCCTCACTTTTCGATACCAGCTCGGGGAGCAGGACCTTCCCCTTGCACGATTTTTAGAAAATTGGACCGATTTGCTTGAAATTTTCGGGGAAGTTTGGGACAGGCGTCTAGGCACAGAACCGATACTATATCCAAATTTTGTGAACAGTGAAAAAAAAAACTTTGAGAAAGGTTGTGAAATAAATAAGGGCTACTTGTTTTTTTTTTTTTATTTTTTATGATGACTCCCCCTTGTCCGCCTTTTCTTAAAATTGGACCAAAATTCTCCGATTTGCTAGAATTTGTCAGTGAAAGTTGGAGGTGGCGTCTAGGCCAAGACCCGCTACTTTGTTTTTCGATATTTGTTTGGGGAGGGAGACCTCCCCTTTGGTCTACATGTTTTTAAACTACAGTGAAAACCTAAACTTCTTCGGGGAAGTTTAGGGTTGTCTCTGAACATAAATAAAATCCTAATTTGTTTTTGCTTATGTGATTGGGGAAGCGCCTTTTTTAAACCAATAAATCGAAATCTAAACTTCTTCGATTTATTTGAAATTTACAAGTAACGTGGGAGAAGGTGAGTAAATTAATATAGGCTACGTGATTTTTCGATACATGGTCTATAATTTACACCTCCAACATGACCGATATTTTGAAAATTTAAAGTTTACAAATTTTCTTAAAACTTATCAGATTTACTTGTTACGGGAACTATAGAGAGGACACTTCCACCTTGCCCGTTCTCTTTTTAGAGAATTTTTAGTTTTCCCATTTTTTGAAATGTACTACACAAAAAAAAAATTCCCGAAAATTTTCACAATCTTAAGTCTTAATTGAGTTTTAAAAAAATTCGATTAAAAATTCAATCCATTCAATAAATTTTTTAATTGAGACAAAAATCAATCACAAAGATTAATAACATCAATTAATTTTTATACCCACCACCATAGAATGGTGATGGGGGTATAATAAGTTTGTCATTCCGTTTGTAACACATCGAAATATCGATTTCCGACTATATAAAGTATATATATTCTTGATCAGGGAGAAATTCTAAGACGATATAACGATGTCCGTCTGTCTGGCTGTCTGTCTGTCTGTTGTAATCACGCTACAGTCTTCAATAATGAAGCAATCGTGCTGAAATTTTGCACAAACTCGTCTTTTGTCTGCAGGCAGGTCAAGTTCGAAGATGGGCTATATCGGTCAAGGTTTTTATATAGTCCCCATATAAACCGACCTCCCGATTTGGGGTCTTGGGCTTATAGAAATCGTAGTTTTTATCCAATTTGCCTGAAATTTGAAATCTAGAGGTATTTTATGACCATAAAGAGGTGTGCCAAAAATGGTGAGTATCGGTCCATGTTTTGGTATAGCCCCCATATAGACCGATCTCCCGATTTTACTTCTTGTGCTTATAGAAACCGCAGTTTTTATTCAATTTACTTGAAATTGGAAATCTAGAGGTATTGTAGGACCACTAATACGTGTGCCAAAAATTGTAAGTATCGGTCCATGTTTTGGTATGGTCCCCATATAAAACGACCTCCCGATTTGGGGTCTTGGGCTTATAGAAACCGTAGTTTCTATCCAATTTGTCTGAAATTGGATATCTAGAGGTATTTTAGGACCATAAGAGGTGTGCCGAAAATGGTGAGTATCGGTCCATATTTTGGTATAGCCCCCATATAGACCGATTTCCCGATTTTACTTCTTGGGCTTCTAGAATCCGAAGTTTTTATCCTATTTGCCTGAAATTGGAAATCTAGAGGTATTTTCGGGTCATAAAGAGGTGTGCCGAAAACGGTGAGTATCGGTCCATATATTAGTATAGCCCCCATAAGAACGATCTCCCGATTTAACTCCTTAGGTTTCTAGAGACCGTAGTTTTTATCTGATTTGCCTGAATTTGTAAATATTCTGATATTTTAGGCTCACAAAAACGTGTATCGGATTAAGTTTTTATCGGTCCATTTGATAATGCCTCCATATAGACCGACTTCACTTCTTGACGGTGTAGAAGGCGCACTGATCATGAAAATTGCTTGAAACTCAATGTAAAATTTCCAGATTTTACTTCCACAGATTTAAGATTTCAAAGCAAGACGTTATTTTATAATTTTCTTGCACACTTACAAGAGATGTTAATGATTCCTCTAAAACCCAAACAAAAATGGTTCTTATAAATCCAGAATCTGATATAGTCCTCACAGGTGAAATCTTTAAATTTATCTTCGGGAAGTGTCCTCAAGTCCTCAAGCCCTCCTGAAATTTCAAAGGAAACCCTAATATTTGGTTCATGGTGGTGGGTATTTAAGATTCGGCCCGGCCGAACTTAGTGCTGTATATACTTGTTAATTGGTACAATTAATTTTTAATTAACTTTCAAGTAATTTTTTAATTGATACTATCGTTTCTGTGATTGAAGACATTTTAATTAAAAAATTACTTGATTTTTTAATATTTTAATATATGAGGACTCCCCCTTGCCCGCCTTTTATGAAATGGGACCAAAATTCTCCGATTTCCTAGAATTTGTCAGTCCAAGTTGATTGAAGACATTTCAATTAAAAAATTACTTGATTTTTTAATATTTTAATATATGAGGACCAAAATTCTCCGATTTCCTAGAATTTGTCAGTCCACGTTGGAGGTGGCGTCTAGGCCAAGATACATTTTTCGAATCATGGTCAATAATTTACAACTCTTTCAATTAATTTTTTAATTGGTACTATCGTTTCTGTGATTGAAGACATTTCAATTAAAAAATTAATTGATCATTTAATTTCGTGATTGAATCCGAAAACAATTTTTTGTGTGTAGCAATGTAAAGGGTGGTACCTGTGTGGGAACAAAGTCCTAAATTTTTTGAGGGAGGAATGTGCCCATCTTGAACGTCGTATGGCGCAAAGGAAATTTGTACAAATTCTAATTCTTTTCTTCTAAATATGATATTTCCTTAACAAGAAGAAAAAATAATTCTCCTGAATGTACTTATTTTCCATATAGCGGTATTACAAAGGTCAATGTGTGGAAATAGTTTGGTTAACCATATCTAAAATGGACCCACATTTTATTTAATTCACTTATAATTTTAAATGATTTAAAAACATCTATGCCCAAAGCATATTAAGGAAGGTACTTTCAGTATATAGAAATAATGTCAACCGCCATATTAACTGTCAGTAAAATTGAAAATTTAAAACAGAAAAAAATTAGAAATGCATCTATATTTACTTACAAATATGAAAAAATTGTTACGGTTCGCAATAATAATTAGGTTAGGTTAGGTTAGGTTAAAGTGGCAGCCAGATTAAGATTCAGGCTCACTTAGACTATTCAGTCCATTGTGATACCACATTAACTAAAAGTACCTATTACATATGGGCACTTCTAGTTTTAACCGCTGAACCTTCTTGATTATTTTTCTTTGTTGAACCAACCAGATTGTTCCAAAAACAGTAGCAGACTGCTTAAGTTAACGTTTTCCAGATCCGCCAGTAATCTGAAGCTATATGCTCCTAAAAGTTGCTTGCGCTTTACACAAAATGCAGGACACTCACACAAGAGGTGTTTAATTGATTCTTTTTCCTCCGCATCATGACAGCTCATACAATAGTCATTATACTTCGCGCCAATAGTTTTTGCAAAATCGCCTATCAGGCAGCGACCCGTTATAGCAGATATCAGGAGTGATATCTGACGTCTCGAGAACATTAGCATATCTAGTGTGCGGTTTAAGTTGAAATGGGGCCATATTTGCTTGGTGTCGTTACAACCCTTGCAATTCTCCCATCGAACATTTGCCATCATAACAGCCTTCTCACGCAGCATGAGCTTGCAGGTAGCTAGGGGCATACCAACAAATTCTAGTTCCCCTGGGATATGTAAGGTAGTCCCTAGCCTTGCCAACTCATCCGCTTCGCAGTTCCCCGGTATGTTCCTATGGCCAGGCACCCATATTAGGTGAATATTGTACTGCTCAGCCATCTCATTGAGAGATTTGCGGCAGTCGATGGCCGTTTTCGAGTTGAGGAACACAGAGTCCAAGGATTTTATTGCAGGTTGACTGTCTGAGTATATATTAATGCCCACATTTTTTGGAACATTACTTCTCAGCCAATTCGCCACCTCTCTTATTGCTAATATTTCAGCCTGAAAAACACTACAGTGATTAGGTAATCTTTTCGCTATTCGAAGTTCCAGATCATTAGAATATACTCCGAACCCCACTTGTCCATCCAATTTGGAGCCATCAGTGTAGAAATCTATATATTCTTTATTCCCCGGGGTCTGTGTGCACCACGCCTCACTGTTGGGGATTAGAGTCTCGAACTTTTTGTCGAAAAGTGGACTCGCCAAAGTGTAATCCACTACGTTAGGCACATCTGGCATTATTTTGAGGACAGAACTGTGACCGTAACCTTTTTCCGACCACAGCGATAGTTCGCGCAACCGCACAGCCGTTGTTGCAGCTGACTGTTTGGCCAAAATGTCTAAAGGCAATAGATGCAGCACGACATTAAGGGAATTTGTTCCTGTCTTGCTGAATGCGCCTGAAATACACAAACACGCCATACGCTGAACTTTATCTAAACAAGTCGGTTTCTGAAGTGCCGGCCACCAGACTACAACACCATATAGCATTATAGGTCTAACCACTGCCGTGTATAGCCAATGCACAATTTTTGGTTTCAGTCCCCACTTTTTTCCTATTGCCTTTTTGCACGAGTACAAAGCTACAGTTGCCTTTCTCGCCCTTTCTTCAATATTAAGCTTAAAGTTCAGCTTCCTGTCCAAAATAACGCCAAGGTATTTTGCACATTCACCAAAGGGAATTTCAATACCCCCTAAGGAAATAGGCCTAACCGTGGGAGTTTTGCGATCGTTGCAGTACATGACTAATTCTGTCTTTGCAGGATTTACCCCAAGACCATTGTCTTTCGCCCATTTCTCAGTCATCCGGAGGGCCCTCTGAATAATATCTCTGATTGTGGATGGGAATTTTCCCCTGACTGCCAGAGCCACATCATCTGCGTATGCCACCACTTTTATCCTTTCTTTTTCTAGAGTAACCAGAAGGCTATTTATAGCAACATTCCAAAGAAGAGGTGATAGAACTCCTCCTTGGGGAGTGCCTCTGTTCACATACCTTTGTATGTTTGCTTGTCCTAGTGTGGCTGAAATACGTCTCTTCATTAGCAGTTCGTCTAACAGCCTGAGTATACATGGATCAACATTCAGAGTTGTCAGTCCATTTAATATCGAGCTCGGATGGACATTATTGAACGCCCCTTCGATGTCTAGAAACGCCACGATTGTGTATTCTTTGACAGATAGTGAGCTTTCAATAAAGCTGACTAGTTCATGTAGTGCGGTCTCAGTAGACCTGCCCTTCGAGTATGCATGCTGTCCTTTCGAGAACAACCTTGAATCGATGCTAGTTCTAAGATAAATATCTATCATCCTCTCCAGAGTCTTAAGTAGGAATGAGGATAAGCTGATTGGTCGGAAATCCTTCGCCCTCGAGTGAGAGGCTTTTCCCGCTTTAGGTATGAAAACGACTTTTGTTTCCCTCCACTTTCCTGGGATATGTGATAAGTTGATACATCCTTTATATATCACTGACAACCAGGGGATAATTTTGTCAGTTACAGCTTGTAACTCCGCCGGAGTAATTCCATCAGGTCCGGGGGATTTGAATGGTCCAAAGCTATTTAGCGCCCATCTTATTCTAGTTTCCGATACAATTTCCTCGACAGGAAACGACCGCTGAGCAACTGTGGCACCGCCAGTACATGGTTCAACCGTCTGATTTCCAGGAAAATGTGTGTCCAATAGTACCTCCAGCGTCTCCTCACTGGACGTTGTCCAATTTCCCTCCGATGTTTTAATGAAACCTGGAGCGGAGTTGGTGGATGCTAGAACCTTCCGTAGTCTGGAAGCCTCGGACGTATTCTCAATACTGCTGCAGTAGTCATTCCAAGAGTTATGCTGAGCCTTTCTCAGTTCTCGCTTGTATCCTCTCAGATTCCTCTTGTAAGCGTCCCAGTCCTCAGGGGCTCTGGTGGACTTTGCCTTGTTAAAGAGCTTCCTGCAGGATTTCCTCATATTACTTAATTCCGTAGACCACCATGGTGGTCGATGTTTCCCCCTTGGCTTTCCTCTAGGGCATGCAGCTTTCAGTGAGATGTTGAAGGCCTTAGTAATCCGCTCCACTGCGTGTTCGATATCTTGCACATTTCTCATATTTGTCTCTGTTATTTCCGGTATCATCATATTGAACGATTCCCTATACCTATTCCAGTCAGCTTTCCTAACATTTGGCGAAAATATGGTCTTGGTGATATGAACATCAAATTTGAAACTGATGTAGCGATGATCTGAGAAGCTGTGTTCACTTAAAACATGCCACTCAGATATCATTTCATTCAGTTCTTGCGAGGCCAAGGTGATGTCCAAAACCTCTTGCCTGTTTTTAGTGACAAAGGTTGGGGCATCTCCCTTGTTGCAAACTACCAGATTAGTACGCAAAATAAACTCTATTAGCGACTCTCCCCTTGCATTAGTATCACTACTTCCCCATATACTATGATGCGCATTCGCATCGCATCCCATTATGAGTTTCGTCTTTGTTTTCAGTGACTCCTCAACTAAGGTCTTAACGGCACATGGAGGCATCTCCCTGTCATGTCCCATATAGACCGATGATACCCAATATTTGCATTTGGCTATTTCTAAATTGGCAACGACAGTGTCTGCATTGCACATTGAAGGAAGCAGAAACAAGTTAAGCTCGTTTTTAGCAATTATACAGGCTCGAATTACATCATTACCAGTATACTGCAATAGTTTGAACCCCGGAGTACTTAATTCACATATTTTGTTTCTATAAACATATGGTTCTTGAATAAGAACTATGTCTATGTCCCCTTTCATCAGGAGAACTTTTAAGGCAGCACATGCAGCCTTACAATGATGAAGATTTATCTGGAGGATCCGTAGGACCATCGAGATTTTCAACAACCGTCACATCAGCCGCTTCAATCGAGTCATCAAGAATGTCCTCTTCAGAGATATCGGTGACTCTCGCAATAACCATAGGTTCGACTTTGGTGAGTTCTGAGGCAATAGAAGCCTCCTCACGCATACGGTATCTATCCATGTCTTCAACTTTGGTATCTCCCTCGACTTCGCAAGAGGATCCGCTTACTTCTGATTCAGACAGAGGCTTGTCCATTTCTGAATCCTTTAGCTGATCGTTTTTATACACCTTCATTTGGATATAATGAAAGCCATAACATACACGGCCCTGGGACTTTGCCAGATGTGGCAAAGACTGAGTGTTCAATATAAACACTGCATGCCGTCTTGGTCCATCCACTTCATCCAAACGGCCAACCTTCCAATCAGCTGTTGGAAGATCTGGATTGCATCGTTTCAGTCTATTTAAAATAGATTCAGGGTCAGAAGGGTTTGCAGGTATCCAGGCATGTGCTCTAGGTCTAGCCGGTATGTCTTTCTTCTCGACTAACTCTAGAGCAGCTCCTTCCCAAACTTCACCAATTAGTATCAGAGCAGCTTTAAAACATTCTATAGACCTCTGGTCCTCAAATGCGACTAGCTTAAATCGTCCTTGATACCAACCAGCCTCTTGGTGTCGAGGATCTGGGCCGGGAAACTTTTCCAGCACCTGTGAGTAGACGACAGACAGAGCATTCTCAATTTCCCCCCATTTTTGCTTTGGAACCATACCGTCCAATGCTCCTTTATTAATGATAGCCATCACAAGGCTATCTTTAGCAACTGAGGCAAACGATCTTTGATCCCTTTTGGAGGATGGCAGCTCATCCGGCGATCGTTCCCTTTTTCCAGTCTCAAGAATTCCTTGAGCCCATTTTAAGGAATCGCTTTGTTTAGCCGACAGCGTGCTTGGGTCGACTGATCCTAACTTCTTTAGGATAAACAAAGCATTTCTGCGTTCCTTGAATCTCTTTCGTGAGGGATTACCTCCTTTTGATGTCGTTACCTTAGAAAAAGTTCGACTTGTCAGAGTGTCGCCACCTGTCGACCCGTCTACAGGTCGACTAATTGGGCCTAACTCTTGGTCATTGCCCAGATTTATAACTCCAGTCGATACCCGTCCACTGGGCCCTGAAGTTAGCAACCCAGTGGATGACTTGGAATTTCGCTGCATGGTGGCTTAATATCCCACCACACTTGAAATTCGTAGTAGGTACCTATTACGATGAGTTTATCCGCTATTGAATAATAATTAAAGAAATTCTTACCCAAAATTATGAGAATCATGTTTGCGACGAAAATTCTGCTTGCAATGAAAAACTTGTAATCAGTTGATACCTTGAAAATACCTTCCTTTCCTATGCCTTAAAAAAACACCCACATTTTAATAGGATTTTTATTTCGATAGGAGTGTTAAAAGTTTTCATAGGAAAACTTTCCTATAATAAATATATATCGGAAATTTCTATAAAAATATTGCTTCACAAATAATTCAAGTTATATTGCCCGAAAATACAAAAAAAAAAAAACAATATGTTTTAAATGGTCCTATTCCGTTAATCTTAGCAATAAATCGTACCAATACAACATAGAAGAGGATATCGACAGCCCGGGGTATGATGGCTAACAAGGATATTGCCGTCGTACTTGATGATTCTGTTAAACGCTACTACACAACTATTAAGTGTGCCACATAAAAATCTTGTGCCTCGCTCTCAAGAGGCACAATCAACGGAAGCAATACAGAATTGCTCTACAAATCAATAAATAAACGCAAATACTGTAAACACCAAACAAAATGGTCGAGTGTCTACCAACCCATCACCATCTGGATTCCCTTCGGGGGCAGATGGGTCTAGGGATGCGTACTATTCAGCCGTAGACTTGAAGGGAATTATTTGATAGACGGACATTGATGTGTAATGTAACATTTGGCCATGAACGGAAATCAAATTGACTTTTTCCTCTGTTGATGTTAGTGTTCCATTTGTTTGTTTTTTTTTTTTATATAAATGCCATTAAATTGCCACCTCTTTCAGTATATTGTATTGTATTGTAATGGGGTAAATTCTATCATTCGGTGGAGAACAGTGATGGAAAACAAATAAAATATGTGGAAAAATTTAACTAAATTGTACTTTTTTTTGAGACTTCATGAAAGCGTTGTTTAACCAAGGAAAACGTAGTATACTGGTATGCAGTTTAAGTGTCATCTACGAAATAGCATTTTCTCATAAAAAAAAGAAATTATCGAAAAGTAAAGTCTTAAGAGAAGAATCTTATATTCCCTCTACTATGGATTGTGTAGAAAGTTCTACTAAAGACTGACATCCACAATCGAATCACTTGGGTTGTAAGGAGCCAAAGGATACCAATTGTAGATGCCTGTAAGTAAGGTTACGGTCCACTTATGATCTCCCACTAGTTGGTCAATATCTCCGCTCTAACCTTACCAAATTTCAAAAAGCAATGTCAAACCGTTCCCAAATGACGGAAATTTTGATATTTGTGTTATCGGAACCCTCTGTGCCATTAGATATTTTGATCCCTTGGTATGGGAGGTACGTGAAGGAGTGGTCCGATCGGTATCAAACTTCACATATTCGAATAGTGAAATAGTTCTCTTTTTCAATATTGAAGAGCAGGGGCAATAATATATTTAAGCTCTTCACTGGCAAGAGCCCTTTACACAAAATAATTGTTCTATGTAACGTGACGTTTTTCCGTCCTTTATTGTCATTATAAAGTACTGAATACTAAAAAGTCTGTAAGTTCTAAAATAATATTATAAGACTTGGACTGAATTACTTTTTATTTCTTATTGTTTTTTTTTTTTTTTTGTGCGCCTTTGTTCAATGAAGTAATTTAATTATTGATTTTTGCTCCGCCGAAAATCGGCTTCGATCCAAAAACCACGCGTAAGACGAGAAAACATATTTCGAATAATTTCCTAGTCTGGATCTGATCCGTACACTCAAAACAAAAGTCTACTTAGATCCAAAGATTTTTCCCTTTATTTAAGAATTTTGGTATTGATTACGTGCCAAAGAAGCGGCTTCTTTAAAATAAGGAAATTGGCTTTAGTCTGGATCTGATCCGTACACTCAAAACAAAAGTTTACTTAGATCCAAAGATTTTTCCCTTTATTTAAGAATTTTGGTATTGATTACGTGCCAAAGATGCGGCTTCTTTAAAATAAGGAAATTGGCTTTAAATATAGGATCTATAAAATTAAAATTAGGATACAGATCTCATTTATCGAATTTTCATTCTATTTTCTCGGTATATTTATAACGATATTCACGTACAAACAAATGCCAGTTTTAAAATCCAAATTATAATGGATACTTCACAGTAAACAAGTATATACGGCCGTAAGTTCGGCCAGGCCGAATCTTATGTACCCTCCACCATGGATTGCGTAGAAACTTCTACGAAAGACTGTCATCCACAATTGGGTTGTGGTATCTTAAAACTTCTTAACATCGTTTTCTAAATTGTGAGTTAGTTCATACGTGGTATATATTAGATAGAAAAGGTATGTATAGGTAAGTCTACAAATAATTACGAATCGATATGGACTTTTGCACGGTACGTAGAGACCCAGAATTGAAATATGGGGGTTATATACAATTATGAACTTCATATGGACCAATTTTTGTGTGATTTGGGATCGATTTATCTGAGGGCTATATATAACTACAGACCGATATGGACCTAGTTAGGAATGGTTGTTAACGGCCATATACTAGCACAATGTACCAAATTTCAACCGACTCGGATGAAATTTGCTCCTCCAAGTGGCTCCAAAACCAAATCTCGGGATCGGTTATATGGACCACTTTTGGCATGGTTGTTAAATATCATGTACTAACACCA